>NW_027458151.1:0-143787 GCF_050624435.1 Tenrec ecaudatus | reverse complement strand
AGTGAATGAGCCTGATTCACAGATAAAGCAGTCACAAAACCCCATGCTTCAATCCCTGAGCGTTTCACCTCTGAGAGTTTCCCCAAGAAGAGGAAGAAACTGACATATTGGCAATGAGGCCTATTTTCCCAGGTGTATTAAATCAGAATAAGAGCTAAATTTGAGTAAATACATCATGAGACTATATCCAATGGACTATGTGCAGATTTGCATGTGAGTGGTAACTTTGTAATAAAGTTTAAAAGGGGTCAATCTGAGATGAGAATGTTGGCTGCTTCCTCATAGAACACATTCCCTTCCGTGACTTCTCCATTCTTCAAGAACAAGGCCTATTCTTTCAGGCCACAGAAAGTGATGAAGAAGATGGTTGAGGAGGGAGACACAAATTAAGTTTGAGAACAGCTTTGGGAATAAAGGCAGTAGTCCTCTCCTCTCAGGGACTTATATCTTTCTAAGATACTCAGAACAAAACCAAGAGCATTTAAATTGTCAGATACACATTTTCTCTCTGCAATAGATTATGTAAAATTAGATATTCAAATATTTGAAGGTCAGCTAAATCTAGAAATCTCATTGAATTCAGCCAAAAATAGCTCCCATTCAATGCGTGCTGTAAATAGGAGTGGCTTTTGTAAGTCACTAAGAAGGAAGAACTTTTCTTTGACAACTACACTCCTACATCTACTCAAGAGTTATTCTAGTGTGGAAAGAGTACATGCAACACTAAAAAAATTACCTTTGACACAGGAAGACATGTAGTATCCACAAAGTCATCATTAATAAAGTTATTCACACCTAATCTTACATTTCATACAGGATCTTATACCAAAATAGCTGAAATTCTTCACTTAAGGTTGTGTGTCAATGGATACTGGGAATGTTACCGGTATCAAACAACAAAATACTAGCAAAGCCACTAGGAGAAGGATGAGCTCATTAATAGGACAAATGTGGACCCTCTGGGTAAAACCAGAAGGAGTGGCCGACATTCTTTGGGGCTGTGAAGGTGAAGATACAACATCCAGCATGAAGAACTGAATGATCCCGTTTGGCCCTAAGCTCTCCCTGAATCCTGAATTTTCACAAAAAGGTAGTGTGTTTCCTGGACTATCATGGGCTGCAGGTTCTGAAGGATAGACTGATATAGGATATTAACACCCAGATAATAAAATGCAGTTGGCGAATTTATGTATTTTCAGATGGGATTCCAGAAAAGATACACACACACACACACAGCCACAAAGGTTAGGAAAAACAACCAAAGCTGTCCTGACCCCTGAGATTTCCCCAAATGTTGGAAACTTGACTGAATAATTTGTGGTAGTAGAGCCCTGCGTTTGCACTCTACCCTGGGGTAAAAAAAAGGAAAACAAAAAAAGCAAAAATCAGCAACAACAAAAATTGTGTCATTTGAAGAAACAATTCAATATAAAATAGGCAGACTGCCTATCTTTTATTAAATTATTAGCTAGATGATTGCCAGAATTCCTCAGAGTGTGCTGAAAGAACATACTGTTAGACTTTCAGCCAATACTCAAACACTTAATAGATACCTTTACCCAGGCACCATTTTCCTGAAGTCTGATTGGAAAATATTTTATCTGAGCGTCTTGAGAACTCTGATGCAGGGACCGCTGGCAAAGTCATTTCCTGTCCTTAAAGGTTAAGAAGCGGATTGTTGCTGTGGGACAGAATATAGTTTTGGTTACAATATAACTTTGAATTCACAGATGCCAGGAGTAGGCACAGAAGTATTATTTTTTAAATTAGAGATTTCCCACAAGGAACTGAGATTTCTGAGAATCCACATATAACCACAGGAAACCAGCCTTGAGCTCCAGCTGCTCCTGGGTCTGAGTCCTGTGCTTTGTGGGTCCTGCGCACCCCCTGGAGACCAATATCCTCCCACCAGGGGAAGTTTGTGTCCGGGCTCTCACTGACTTCCCCTCACTGTGTCTCTTGCACAGTAATACATGGCTGTGTCTTCGGCTTTCAGGCTGTTCATCTGCAGATACAGCGTGTTCTTGGCGTTGTCTCTGGAGATGGTTAATTGGCCCTTTACTGAATCTGTATAGTATGTACTAACACCAGTACTAATGCCTGCGACCCACTGCAGGCCCTTCCCTGGATACTGGCGGGCCCAGCTCATCCATGGTCACTGAAGGTGAATCCAGAAGCTGCACAAGAGAGTCTCAAAGACTCTCCAGGCTTTTTCAGATCGCCCACAGACTACACCAGGTGCACCTCACACTGAACACCTGCAAACAGACACTCTGATTAGATGACTTACATACAAACACATGCACTCACAATTATACACACACACAGCAAGCTCTACAATGATTACCATGTAAAATGGCCAAAATGAAAGCCACGTTTGGTACCAAATTCATTATGTGTCCTCTGGACTAGCTCTTGCTTTCAAAATATTAACAGCAGAGACCCCAGAAACGGGTACTGTCCTCTGAGAAGTCCCACATCAGGGCCTGTGGTTGTTTTATCAGCAGGCAGAGAGCTGCATTTGCATGTCCCCTGATATTTAGAAGCAGATGAGTAGAGAATATGGACAAGAGTTCTCCCTCAGACTGAACGAGCACTCCCAACAGAAAACAGCTCTTAAGCAGGTTGTTTATCAAGCATTGCTTTAATTGTTAGTTATCAATTATCAATCTTTTTAAAAAATAGTTTTCAATTTGTAAACTTTATATTACATACATAACAAACTTTCTAATTGAGTGGTATGAGCATTCACAATGCATCCTCTCTGATTCCCCTTATGGTGTGGATTCACATGATGATAGTGGACCGTTCTATTACCTGTTTCTTGTGTGGGAACCTTACTGATTTTCTTTCCTTCTAAGCATTTCCATATTTCAGTGATATTTGTACAGTGTGGACAGGAAGTTCTTCATAAAGCATGTCCACAAAACATGCAGAATGGTGTCTCCTCTCCGGTTTCTGATCTGAGAGATTCCAGTCCTCCTGCTTTTGTGATAATCAGGAAACCTGGCTATTTATCACTTTTCTTCATCTTCTAAAAGAGTCAGTTTTCATATAATCAGCTTACTGGTTGTGTTCCTGTTATTTCATTTACCTTGGTTACTTTTTTATTGTCTCTCCCAGGCCCGTGCTACCTATGACATGGATATTACCTATGCATACTCACCTTTTTCTAGTTCCATTAGTTGGAAACTGAAGTAATCAATCTCAGAGTTTTACTTCTACACTATACAACTGTGTGTTGCTATGAATTCCTCATTAAGTTCTCTTCAGATGAACCCCACGGTTTGTTGTCTTGTGATTTCATTTAATCCAGTACAGCCATCCAGGATGTGAAAATCATTAAACACATGTTCATGACACAAATAATATAGTATATATCCATATATTCATCACTCACACTCACTGCCATGAGCCAGTGCAGACTCATCATGACCCTATAGACAGCGTAGAATTGTCCTTGAGCACTTCTGAAACTGTAACTCTTTAGGGAGAAGAAAGCCCTGTTTTTCTACTGTGGAACAGCTAGTACTTAAGAACTCCTGAAATTTCAGGTCGCAGCTTAATGAGTAACCAAAACACCACCAGGATTCATTTATGCATACATATATTTAAATGTGTTTATGCATACAACATATAAATGAATGAATATTGAAATTGATGTGGTGTTTTGTAATATTTAGGAAGACAAGATTCTCAGAGAAAATGTTTTGGAGGGAAAGGAAACCCTAGATACTAAGAGGAAGCTCCTTGCTCCCATGCCTCCCCCATTGCCCTTGCCCAGAAGTCTGGCTCCTGTGCTCTGTGCAGCTCATGTGATCCCTATAGACTAAGGTCATTATTACAGGGAAGGTTGTGCCTGGATGGCACTGAGTCCTCTCACTGTTCCTCTCACACAGTAATGGACAGCTGTGCCCTCAGTGGTCATTGCGCTCAGCTGCGGGGAGAACTGCTTGGTGGATATGCTTTTGGCGCTTGAGAGTCAGCTGCATTAAGGCAGGTAATTGTTTCCTGATGCTCAGACATATTGATAACAAGTGCTGCAAACTTTTCTGCTGGTTGTGGTGGATTCAGGTCCAGAAATATGGAGCCACAAGAGACAGCAAATCTTAGGGAGAGGATTTGTGAGGGATTCATCACTCCTGGGCTCAAATCCTGATGCTGTACCTGTCACAGGGCACCCAGGACAGGGAGGAAAAAAATCCATGCTGACAACTAATGTAAGTCTCTTTTATGTTAACCCATTTTTGGAGTCTCTTGCTATTACGAGAGACATAACTTCCAGGCCAAAGAATATATGAAAGAAAATAAAAACTTGCGGACAGGTTATACAGTTTCTGGAGAATTGTGACCAGTGTGGTGCCTTTCACCATGTTTTGAACTTTAACCTGGAAATTGAAGGAGTGATCTGCATGTTAGAGCCCAAGGAGAACAAAGTAGAGATACTTTCAATCTTTTCTCAAAAAACCGAAAAGAGAGTCTAATGTCTTCATCTTCTCTGGAATTGGCTTCCATTTATTGAGAACTCAAGTTCCTTACACCAAAGAGTGGAGAAAATGTCTGGACACAGAAAGCTTAGAGAGTGTTAAGAAATTCTGATTTCATTAACCCCCAGCTGACAGTGGATATTACTTCTACTGTGTTCTCTCATTTCTCTGAATAGTCTCTTGAAAATTCAGTCCTCTTTCTTTAGCCTAACATGTAAATTAGCACGAGTTGAGATGGTGGACATGTACAGAGTTTTGAGATGCAAATGGGCAAAGGACATGAATAGATACTTGACTAAAGGGGACATTCAATTTGCAAAGATACACATACAAATATGTTAATTCCCATTACTCATTGGTGGTGTTATTGTTTATTTGGTTGACTTTGTTTTTGAGATCTTTTCTTGGAATGGTTACAGAATACCTGGCCATATTTTCTGGAAAACATTTTAAGCACTTTCACGGAATATTTTTTCTAAAACATATATGTTTAATACAACCTGTAGTGTGGTTTGTTTGTTTTTTCCATGAATTTTCATTGTGCATCACAGTAATACAGAATCATTGAAAGCTGTAGTAGTTTCTCTGTGCAACACGCTGTTCTGAGCAAATAACCTGAGAAGCTGTACTAACTGAAAACTATGACATCAAGATTGAAGGAAGCCAGGTTCATAATCCGGCACATGCAAATGACATAAAACTACATGTTGCAAGACAATATGACTTGTAGAACTTACTGATAAAGAGCAGGGATTACTGCCTTCACTTTAGATTAAAATTCAATGTAAAGAAAATTAAACTCCCTAATATGGGACCAATGGAAAGTATCAGGATAAATGGGGATAATATTGAAATTTGGAAGAAGTTCATCTCTCTTGGATCTACAATCAATATTCATGGAAGCTTGACTCAATCAACTGCTGCATTTAGTTGAGGAAACCTGCTGCACAGACCTCGTCAAAGGTGAAGAGCAAGGAAGTCTCTTTGAAGACTCAGATGTACCTGGCCCAAATTATGAGGTTTCCAATTGTCTCATGTGCATGTCAAAGTCGGACAATGAATGAAAAGGATGAAAGATCAAACGATGTACCTGAATTATGGTACTGGAGAATAATTTGATGGTAGGATGGACCACCAGAAGAACAAACAATTGTATATTGAATGATGTGCAATGCTTAATAGAAAGAAGGGAGGAGGTGATTACTTCATCTCAAGTACTTCGGACATTTGTTAGGAAAATCAGAACTTGGATAAGGACCTAATGCTTTATGAAACATAAGGTTATTAAAAAAGGTAACCTTTAACAAGCTAGATTGGCACAGTAACTGCAAAAAAGGCCTCATACATCACAACTGTGAGAATGAAGCAAGACCTACGCTTCATTCTGTTTTCTCTAGTGTTGCTGTGGGTCCAAATTTATTTGATAGGACTTAAAACAGCAAAATGCAAGGTCAATGACAAACATTGAACTCAATGCAGAGTAAGTGAAGGCATTCACCTTTCAAATTGGAATCAGATAAGGCTATCATTAAATACCAATCTTAATTCGTATTGTGCTGAAACTGTGGTAGTTAAATAATCTGGTGTCAGCTTGAGAATATTGAAAGTGAAGGGGTGGAATTTAGCCTGTCAATCGGGTCACAGCTTGATGACCTCATTTGGTAATGCTATGGAAATAAATAGCTTGCTGGAGGAGGGATACACACTCACTCTAGTTGTGGGATACAAAATGCCCCCCAGCTTTGTCTCACACAAATTTCTGACAAACAGAGGTTATTTGAAAGCTCATGGTGGGAGGTCAGATGCTTAGACATATTCCTCCTGCAGGCATCTGTTCCACTCTAGGTGGGGTACCCACCCAACTGTTAATGGTTTCCATGGAGAGCCAGGAAACAGGTCAAACCTGCTTGGTGACATACAAAGTTAGGCTGCCATCCTGAATCTAGGATCCACCCATCTTATCACATGTAAACCCTTAATCCCTCCTCTTCCTATAGTGTATGTACCCCTATATCACCCCCCCCCGTACCACTACTGTATTACCTATTCCACAACCCTTTTCTCTGATGTATGTCTTTACCTGTAATTCGGGGGCTTACATGCCCCACCCAAAAGAAGATATATAAGCCTGGGTTAACAATATAAAGCCCTCTCCCCTCACTCTCCCTGGCTCTCAGCTCTCCCTTCATCTCCCTCCATCCTTGCTCCCCTGTTCCCTTTCCCATTGTCCTCCTTCCTCTCCCCCTCTCTCCTGCCCTCCTGTCTCCCATCTCCACGTGGACCACCAAGTGGGGCTGAGGTGAGCATGCTACCAGGAAATGTGTCTGACTCCATTATTTCAATCTCTCTTCTAATCTCTCCGTATTCTCTAGGACTTTATTATAATCTTTATATATCTCAACTGTACTATTGTGCCTATCAAACCTGCAATTAGTTGTGGGAGGCTGACCTTTACCTCACACTCCCTGTGACACGTTCCTGCTGATAAGACACATGGAGCTACACTAGATTCCTGCAGCTGGAGGATCCTGTAGAGACCCCTGCCAGCATTGAGAGTTTCCATTGCCTCTGGATCCACAAGTCTTTCCACCTACTGGCCTGCGATCTTCCTGTATCCAGGGTCATTGCATGTGTTGCATGAGTCTGAAGCGGTATTTTTAGATTGGTATTGGACATATGGGTTAATATAGGACGTATGGACTTGGATAGGATGTTTTCTCAATATACAATTGCTCTTTTATGTAAAGGTCTTTCTTAAACAGATTTGAGTGTCTATGAGTTTGTTTCTCTAGTCCACCCTGACTAACACAAACTTTGAACAATAGCTATCAGTCAACAAATGAAAACCAAATGCATCCTAAATGGCAACAAAGAGGTAAAACTCTCTATAATTGCTGATGACAACTCTCTGTAATTGCTGATGATTTTCTAAACATAGAAAATCCAAAAGCCCTAGAAGAAAATTGTTGAAAGCTCTGAAAAGGAAATCAGAAAATAATATCATTTACAATAGCTACCTAAAAGATAAAATAAATGGAATAAACCTAAGAGAACCAAAGTCTTGTAGAAAGAAGTCTATAAGAAAAACACTACTCCAAGTTACCAAAAGAAATGCAAATAATGAGACTAATGGACCATGTTCATGAAGCAGAAGGCTCAGCTTTGTGAAAATAACACACTCTAAGCAATCTATAATTATAATGCAATTACCATTATAATTAACTTCTGACCAAGATCCCAGTGTCTATCTTCAAGGACATGGAAATTACTGACCATATTTTAAAAGAAATGGGAGGAGATGAGTCACTCAGGGTTCAGTGTAGCAACAATGAAAATCAAAACCTTCCTCTAGTGCTTGAACGCTTCCTCCCCTCAATTCTCATGATCCCAATTCTGCCTTGGGGACCTGGTTAGACCAGAGGATGCACAGCGGTGCAGTAAGGATCTGGAAACAGGGAATCTAGGACGGATGAACCCCTTAGGACCAGCGGTGAGAGTGGCGACACCTGGAGGGAAGGGGGTATAGAAAGGGAGAACCGATCTAGGGGATCTACATGTAACCTCCTCTCTGGGTGATGGGAAACGGGAAGGAAGGTGAGGGGAGAGACCGGACAGTATAAGATAAGATAAAATAATAATTTATAAACTATTAAGGGTTCATGGGGGAGGGGGGAGAAAAGAGGGAGGGGTAGGGGAAAAAGGAAAATGAGATGATTCCAGGAACCCAAGTGGAAGGCGAATTTTGAGAATGATGAGGGCAATGAATGTATAAGGATGCTTTACTCAATTGATGTATGTATGGATTGTGATAAGAGTTGTATGAGCCCCAATAAACTGATTTATTAAAAATTACTCTTCAACTTAAAAAAATGAAACAAATCCATCATAAAAAGGCCAAAACTACACAGACACTCCATACCTAGGAGATCCAGTGGTGTTGTAGATTACAAAATAGACTACTATTTGCAAGTTCTGCAGTTCAAGACCATCATCTAATCCTCAGGAGAAAGACAAAGCTTTCTGATCATGGAAGGTTTTACAGTCTCAGAAATCCAAAGGGGCAATGATGGTTTGTCCTGTACAGTTTCTATGAATCTTAATTGATTCAACAGCAGTTAAGTTGGGTGTTTGGGGGTGGGGGGACAATCCCTATAACTGCACCTGAGATTGACCTATGGGAAAACGGACAATCACAGTTTAAGTGGATCATCGCTAGACTTGTCTCTGAGTCCCTAAGACAGTCTTCTCTGGAAATGTCCACCTGGAAAAAAAATCACTCACTTGTGTCTCAGGTATTCTGGATGTGAATTAGCTAGTTTCTAGAGAATATACTAGAACAGATTGATCCATATATAAAGCCAAGGGTCACACAGCAGAATATGTTTCACAAATCCAGGCAGATGAACTACCTCAAGAAATGATTTCAAAATACTTTCCCTATGCAAATGAATGGATTGAAATTGAGGACACAACCTTGTATGAGTGTGCAAGATAAAAACAAATTTTAAAAAAATGTCCCCAAACAAAGCAACACACTCAGGGAATTAAAATAGAGATAAAATGACTCCAGGTGGGAATACACAGTTAAAATGGAGTCGGCATAAGTCTAAACATAGGACAAGCTACTAGAAACTTCTTCAGAGGAAACAGAAATTTACCTTTGGGCAATAAATAAGCAGGAGCAGCTCCCACACTCCCCCGGCTTTGTAAAAATTAAAGAAACAACGCAAAATTCTTGAAGAGTGTATGTGGGAAGGGAGATCTTCCGTACTTGGCTCTTGCCCTTCTATCGAGACCAATACGCTTTCCCAAAGAAAGACTGGCCTTCACTTTGGCTGAGTTCCTGCTCACTGAACCCCATCTTTGTACAGCTGGGCCTGTCTCTTTCTCCTTTTACTTGCCACCTGCCAGACTGTTGACTGATAGCCACCAACCTGGGTCACCTCGCTTGAGGCCTCCAGTCCTGGAAGGACTTAGCCCAGCTACCTGGGAATGCCAATCATGTCTCAGTGCGCCGTGCGTGCGCTGGAATATCACTTCAACAACCTCAAGGGTGGGTGTACTCCCCGCAGACACCCTACTGGCTGGCAAGGAGCCAGGGCATTTCCAGACCTGGGTTCTCCCCCCGCCCCGCTCCCCGGGGAAAGTTACTGCACAGGTCACAACATTGGGCAAACCTCAGGAGGAAGCCCTAACGTTCTGTGCACCAGCTGCAACCACTCGCTTCCTGAATAGCGTTCACTTCTTCATAGCGAGAGAAGAAAGGGACCCGGGGCTCATCTTTGAGCTGAAGATGTTCCAGGAGTCTCGGGGAGGTGGCACACTGTATGGAGACAATGCAGGGGGCTTAGGAGAGACCTGCAAAGCGACTAATCGGGAACACAGACGCCCAAAGCCAGTCTGGGATCCCCCTTTCTCCAACAGGTTTCTCGCAAGGAATTCCAACCAATCCCCAAACAGGGGGATGGGACCAGTCTCTGGGACACCCTCCCACATCTCACCGTACAAGGGGAGAGGTACTGGATAAGAGGAGGTGAGGGGAGAAGGGTGCTTGCACCCGAGCCAGGCTGCTGTGTGCGGCAAGGTCACCCCAACTGGTCACCAACACGACCCCAACGTGGGCGCGCCGACTACACAGAGCTCAGGCTGCAACACTTCTCTGGCTCCACACCGTGCACAGCAAGTAGGAACCTAGCTATGACCCTCACTTCCGGCTAGGACACTGCCACTTCTGTCCTGTCTCAGCGTGACCCGGAATAGGAGAAGCATAGTCATGGGTGTGATTGGGAAACACATAAGTGAAAATTCAGTCAGGACAGACTTCATTAAGCACAGATATTCAGGAAAATATGGATGTGGTAGAGGTTAATATGGATGTGGCAGAGACATCAAAAACAGTAGTTCCTGGTGCTTAAATTCCCACCAACGTATCTGAAAGTTTGTTCTTCATAACACTGACCATACAGGAAATAATTCAGATGAGTTGGAAATAATGCAATGTGTAGGTCTTAGTGGGGAAAACCCCCCCACCAGATTCTTATCCTGAAAAACGGTTAGATTAGTATTACATGTATGATCAAAGTCACATATCCCATACAGCACTGAGCTAAAAGCACCAACCTGTGACATTCAGTATCCACATCGGAAAAGGTGACGCCTGAGTCACTGTGATAGTGGGTCAGGATGTCATTCTCTTACAACCAGAATCTCACAGCTGTGCTCAGGGCCTCATAAAACAATTAACAATACACTTCTACCATATCGACACAGTTGTATACAAAATAAACTGAATATGTTCTTCAGCTCTTGGATAGTCGAGTACATTTTAACTTCCAGGTGGTGCTTATACATGTCTGAGACTGAGAAAATCAACCACTGCATCACCTGTCTAGTTTTGGACTATTGTCTATAAGGACACTACTTGCTGTGGTAAAGATGAAACATGTTCTATAAAATGTAAAACACAAAAGCCTAAGGAGCTGTTTCTCTGCTCTCTGTGGTTCTATGAGTCAGAATTCACACAACAGCTCTGACTTTATTGTTCTTTTAAATGTGTTTTCTTATTCCATATATGTAAAACCTTTAGAGTTTTGTGTATTTGCAAACCGGAGGCAAAAACAAGAGGTATATCACTTCAACCATGGAGCTTGGTAAACAAGAGGAAAACTTTTTAGATTGAAAGAGGCTGAGACAATGGGCTCAAATATAAGAACAATTATGAGGACGGTTTAGGGCAAGCCAGTGTTTCTCCCTGTGGTGATATGGTCACTATGATTTGGAACTAACTTAGTGACACCTAACAACAACCTCTCTTGTACAGGGACTGTATGTACAATAAGTACTGAAATGTTAGAGTGTTTCTTTTTAAAATAAGCAATAAAGTAATAATCATTCCAGAATCTTGTTGAAAAAAATATAATCATGGTTTTAATATGTATACCTGCAATATGAATCAATAGTAAAGGACAAAATTGAATAAATATAGATTTGTACAAGAAACCTTTTTATTAATGCATGAGAAACTTTAAAAGAAAATTTTATGACTACAGAGAATATGGGGTAAAATTATTTATAAAATACACTCTACAACAGAATATATTATACTAATATTTTAACAATAAAGGAACATATTTGATGATTACATAACTATTGGTTTAGGTGAGTGAGTAGATCATACATCAGACCAGTTTATCTTTACATTTGTGGAAATGGGATGGATTGAGTTAGAGAGCGCCTATCCCTGACTTTGAGTTCATATTTCAACTTGATTAAGTGGGATTATTACCAGGGATACAAGAATGTTTCGATATTAGAAAAAATTAATGTAACCAACCACATAAATAGGACAAATAATAAGAACCATATCATATTAGTAGATGCGTAAAAGGCATTTGACAATATCTACTACCTATTCCTGATAAAAACCCTCAATAACATAGAAATAGAAAGGAGAGACCTCAACACATGAAATATATTAAAGGAAACATTCTGTGTAGGACAATTAGTTGACTGTAACTTGGTCGAAATAGACACTTGTTCACATAGAAAGGTTTCATAAAAACCTATGTAAACATAAGAACCCACAGATTGGGGGGAAATAAATCTTAAGCAGTGCGGGGAGAGAGAGAGAGCAAGGGAGGAGAAGAAGACAACAGGATAACTGGCATTTTCAGGGATTCCCCATCTTGATGCTCACCTGATCATACACAGGGAGCAGAGCCTGAAGCACAGGGAGCAGAGCCTGAAATCAGTGTCTGAGTTTCAGAGGCGTCCAGGTGAAAAGCAGGAGAGATGTGGTCAGGTGGAGCAGATGGCAGCAGATGCTGTCAAGTGTGTGTCTCTGTGGCCCTAGCTGCTGGAGTGTCTCTTGGGGAAATTCCCACTTGGGAAGCATGCCTTCCACCCATCACTTTTCTTTCAGTTTGTCTTTGTGCCTGGACTTGTGTGGTGTTGGGATTCAAATGCAAACGCTTTTCAAATGCAAGCTGGGCCACCCAAAGTGCTCAGATTTCAGCAGGGCTTCCAGACTAAGAAGAAACTACTAAGAATGAATCCTTTGCCTTGCCAGGCCCTGAGCCTCACCTCCAGGAACCTCCCTCCACGACACCCTCATTACCTCCAGGCCCTGCCCCTTCCCACAGAGACCACCCCACCCCCTCCCCAGGTGATAGTTTCCTGCTGAACCCATTTCCTCTGAGTGAGAAGGATCCAAGAGTGCGGCCCAAGAGCTTCTGTGGGTGAGTTTCTGTGTTTCTGTGCTGATCCCTGGCGCGGAATCCCCTGCAGGCCTGGAGTCCCAGCTGTGTCCGGGTTCCCGTGGACGTTACACTTCCCGCACCCCATACAACAGTGTTCCAGGTCGCCGCGACCCCCTGGGACATTTCCAGTTAAATCCTTATTGAATTGGTTGCAGGCCTTTGCCTTCGGGCGCGGGAATACTCTGGCCGCTTTTTCTGCTCAGAGCTCCTCCGTCCAGAAAGGCGCGATTGCGTGTTTTTTTTTTTTTTTTTGGGGGGGGGTTGCCTGGGGCCTGTCCCTTCGTGTCAGGTCGCGGGCATGAGAGCATGGGGACCCCAGAGTGGCCTTTACTGAAAGGAGAGGCAGCCTTGCAGTCATCAGGCCACCCCACTGATGACCGAGGTCTGTATTAGAGCTTAACTTCTCAGCACCCTGCTTTGCAAAGGGGTACCAGAGCAGTGACAGCCCCAAATCCCCGCACAGATCTGGTCCTTGCATAGATTGCAGAGCCCCACATGGAGTGAGCCTCTATTGAGTGGTTTCTGCCCAGGAACCAAGGTAGTAGGTAATCTGGCCCTCAGGCTTTGCAGGGTGGCTTTGCTTCACCTCTGCAGGCAGCCCATGGAGAAGCAGTTTCTCTTGGAGGTTTGCCTGAGTGTGTGTCCTTGATGGAGGTCACCAAACTGGAGACAGTCCAGGGGACTCCTAGTCAGGAGCCACTTGCTTTTAGCCTTTCCCTGACTGCATTGGTCAGGAGGCCCTGGACCCATTTTGTAAGCCTGCTATCTAAGGATGGAATGTCTGCCATTGAGATGCATGCTTTTGTGAGTTTCCTTTGCCCCGCCCCTCCCCCACACCCTCTTTGGCTCACATCTCAGTTGTGAACCTTGGAAGCCATTTCCACCTCCTGTTGGTGGCTTCCTTCATTCAGATGATGTGTTTGTGCCCTTGTGCTGTCTTTGTCTCATAAGATTTAATAGATGTTCTCTTTAAACTATATTTAAAACGCGGTCTCCTTTTTACTCTACTGCATGTTCTTAACCATTTCTGCCCATCAAAAACTAGCTTGTGCTCTGATTTGGACTACAAAAGGAACTCCAATCTCAAATATAATTTACGGAGAACATTTATTAATTATTAAAAGAGACAAAGAGAATACAAAGACACGGACCCATCACCGGATGGAGATCATAGTGCAGTTCAGGGAAACAGTCAAGTCGGGAATCGAATGAAATAAGATTGCAACAGAGGAAACGGTCACACGTTTCTGATTGGTGGAGCATCAGTACAGCATGTTATAAATGGGACTACAGAAGCAGGGACAGGACTGTAACTGAGCCACCTTCATTGCCAGATAGAGCATTTTACAAGATTGTTCCAAGTCCTTCTGACCCAGGCAGTCAGGGCTCAACTGCTAAGGCATTTTGGGCTCCTGACTATAGGACCCTCTGCATTACCTGGAGATCAGTGAATGGTGTTCACCTTCCCAGTTCCTCTGTCCCTGGGCCAATTTAATCTATTTCCTTGCTTGATGATCAGAAAGAATTCAATGGAGGCTTAATCTACAGCCATCTATCCTATAGCGCTTTACTCACTGGAGTGCTAAGACTTTAATCTCTAATACAGCTCCTGAGATTTGTGTCTGCGGATGCTGGACTTTTCCACTTGGAGTGTGAAGAGCCCCAGGGGGGGATGTTTCCCCTATAAGCCTCATCTCAGAGATTGGTTGCATTGATGGCTCATCTCTCTTTAAACTGCCACTTTCCCCCCTGCCGCCACCCTCTTATGATCCTTCTTGGCTCTTAGAGCTTGCTGGCCCAGATTTAATATCCACTCATATTTTTAATAGGGAGTTTTGGTTTCCTTTTACATCCTTTTGATTTGCAGGACCCAGCAATTATTTTACTTACTTATTTTCAAGTCATTTTATATATTAATGTGGAGAAATAATAGGTCTTCCCCTGTAGTGTTTCAGTTTTGAAAATCCACAGGGCAGTTCTACTCTGTCCTCGGGGGTCACTGTGAGTCAGAATTGATGTAAGTTAGTGGCACATGTGGTCAAGGTCAGCACTTTTTGGTAATTTCAGTTATTTTATTTTCACAGTGACATAGATTGAAATCCATCATTTATCCTACTGGATACAGAAAGCGTTTGAAATATCCTGATGTTTATTAATTAACCAGATGAATTTAGCTTCTATATTTTCCAGCTTATGCTTGAGTTGGTCCCCATCCTCCCCAACCCCCTCTCCCCACATGATTTATTTTGAAATCATTAATAGTGGACATACATCCACATCCTAATGGCTGCATACTGTGACTGAACGACCCTAAGTCTCATTTGCTAACCTGCTGACACTCGCCTCTATATTTCCATTGCTTAAGCTTGCTATTTCTGCATTGGTCCCCGGACCCACCAGATTCAAAATGTTAGTGGGCTGCTGCCCATGCCCATGTTGGATATCAGCAGGAAGTTCCCTAGCTGCTCCACCCCCCTTAGTCAGCGTGTACAGTTGTGATCGGAGGAGAAAAGTATTCCCGACCGTTCGTGGTTTCTTGCTGTATAAACCAGAGTTCAAGTAGTGCGCTTGGGGCCCGATGGATTGAGCGCCAGCTGTTTCCTGGCGGCCAGCTCCAGTGAAGCTTTGCATTTGATCCTTTTCCCTGTGGCCCTGATTAATCTTTTGATTTACTTTTTTTTCATATGTTAGCTCTTCAATTTGTTTGCATTTGCTGTTCAAGAACAGAGTCCTACTAATAGCTCCTCCTTTTAAAATTTGTGTCATGATTATTTCTAATAGAAGGCAACCTCCAGATATATAACTGTTATATATAGTAAGATAGCATGTTATTTTCTCTGTGCCCCACTGCATGGTAATGCTTGAATGTTCTAGCCTTTTATCCACGCGTTCTTGATAAGAGGCTTGTTTTGTCCACTGCGCTACAGTGGATTCTGTGAGTGATGTCACAGCACCTTCCACTCCTCGTTGGGGTTTCTAGGCTATAATCATGCGTTACCAGATGGCCACTTCATGGAGCTGCCAGTCCTTTAACCACTGGAGCAGTGGGGCTTCTTCACGGACTAATTTAGATGGGCCACACTGACATGTTATTCATTGCAGACATGGTGATTCTTAATGGGAATTATATTTGTTTTTGATTTAGTCATAATTTCAATGTAATATCCATGTGTATACATAGACAAGAATATGTGATCATGTTCAATTTCCTCTTTGGTTAGGTGTCATGGAGTTAGTTCCATCTCATGGCTATGTCATGTGTTATAGAGCAGAACTGTTCCATAGTTTTTCTGGAGCATCATGTTTGTGGAAGCAGATCTCCTGTTCTTCCACAGTAATGCGGGCTGTTTACCCCCATCAAGCCTCAGGGGAACAGTCTAGTGCAAGCTGTTTGTGCCACCTAGAAACTTTGTCCCACCCCCCAAAACAAACTCACTGCCACACAGTCAATTCTGACTCATAGTGTTCCTCCATAGGTATCTGATAACAAAATCTATACAGAAGCAACCAGCCTCATTTTCCTTTTGCAGATGTGCTGGTGAGGTTGAACTGCCAGCCTGCAGAGTAGCAAATGATACCAGAATTCATTTTTCCCCCAAAGGAATGAACCAAATCAAGCATCTGCCATCAAACCCACACCAACTCCTGGGGACTCCATGTGAGTCAGAGTGCAGGGATGTTGCCGAGGGGTTTCAGTGACTGGTTTCTCAAGTGCATCACCCAGGCTTTCTTCCCTGGAGACTGAGTAGACACAAACTTCCAGCCTTTCCATGAACACCTATCCATGGTAACCATTATCATGCTCAGGGACATAAAAAACTAAGCAAGACACACATGTGTGTATGTACACACATGCCAGAACCTATGAAACCTGGCAATCTATCAAAGAAGGAAAATTCAAAACTACAAGGAGATTGAGTTTCTAACTATAACATGAAAAACCACACAGTTGAATTTGTAAAATTTGCAGGACCCAGAAAAATAAAGTCATTCTGTAAATTTTCAGCTCTCAAGTTTTTATGTGTATCGTACATATATACGGTAACCTAACTGGTCTCTTTACCATAGATAGAGAATAAAATTAATATCAGCTTTAATAGATCTTTAAGAGAGATGCTATATGTAAATAGCTTAGTATTCTTTCTGAATTATCATGGAAGATGAACAGGGATCCTAAATACTTTAAAGATGTACAATATTTGAGGAATTTAAAAAGATTTATGACATTATTCTATTTAGCATAATTTTGCACTGTTTAGCATAATCTATTAGGAAAAGATATGCAGTAGCTTCCAAATGGAAAAATTCCATTATTTTTATTCCATTTTCCCATGGCCTTTTTCAAAAACCCCTTGTGCATTCATGGCATGAAGGATTGGCTACCAATGAGCTCCTTGTATCTCAATTAAGTAATACTTGTTAAATATCAATCATTTTGCCTACCATTGGGTTCCATATGGTGACCGTATGTGGTTTCAGAGTAAAACTATGCTCCGTAAGATTTTCATTGGCTAACTTCAGAAGTTGTTGATTTCTTCTAAGGTTGCCTTCAGTCTCTAATCATTTGTTTGGTAGCTGAGCACTCTGTTGCTCACACTACTCAGGGACTCCATTTAGGGACCTGCATCTTGAAGTGTGAGTGCTTGCAGGCAGAGCCCTGTGTAGCCTGATGTGTCAGGAATTAGCTTCCCTTACAAATTGGTGGGCCTTTCTGGAGCTGCTTTTCTTTTTCTGTAGGTCTTTCATGAGTTCCTGTAATGATACTTTATTGTATGTGGGACACGTGAACAAAGGAGTCCTTTTGTCCAGTGGGTTAAATATTGGGCTGCTGACTGCAAGGGCAGCTGTGCACACTCACCAGAAATGTGCAGAGAAGATGAGTCTGCCTGCTCCACTAAAGATGTGCAGGCGTGGGAGTCCTACAGGGAGTTCTGCTCTGTGATAGCTCTGCTGTGAGTTGGACCAGATGTGGTGGCAGGGAGTTATGTGCGGACAATGCCAACCCTTGTTCTTGACCCCTTATTAGCTATTTGAGGCTAAATGCAATTTGATTCACATTTTTTGTGGACTCTTGTGAAGTGCAAAAAATAGAATATTTTTTGTTGACAGTTTTGGGAACTGATATATTAGTGGAGGAGAGTTTTTTGGAACATGCTATTTTTTTTAATCATTTACGTTGGGCTCAGACAACTCTTATCACTATCCATACATCCATCCACTGTGTCCGATGTCTCCCTTCACCCACTTTTCTGTTGTTCATCCCCCATTTGTCTTTAGTGATCTTATAGGGAAAGTGAGCACACAATGGTATGAAATTTTGGAACATGCTACTTTTTTATTGATTTCAATCTTTTTGCATTTCTTCATTGAAATCCCAACGACACACCTTTCTGACTTCCTTTATCCTTATAAAAATGTATTTGTTCAACCTGGGCTTTGACTATCCTTAAAACATAGCAAGTACATTTCTTCCTAATACCCTGTGGTCTGGTATTTTCTCCTCTAGGAACAAACTCTTTTGGACTACCCATTAGTTAATCCCATCACATCCTTCAAATCACTGTTTTCAATGAATGCAATTGATTAGACTACTAAGGGCAGATAAGGAAAACCACTTGTAAACAAAAGGGCCCCATAGGCAGGTACACAGAATGATTTCACAATGAAATCAGCTGAGAGAGTACCTGTTTTCACCGCCCCTCTGTATTGAGGACAGATGTTTGCTCTGGGTCCTAACTAGAGTAATTAATTAGAGGCATTTAAAAGGATGCTTTTCTTGTTGTTAGTTACCATCTAGTTTTCTCCAATTTATTACAACACTGCACCCATGGTGATGTAGTGTGCTATGCGTTGGGTTGGTACCCACATGTTCAGCCATTCAAAACTGCTCACTGGTCCACAGTAGAAGATGAGGCTTTCTACTCCCTTAAAGAGTTGCAGTTTCAGAAACGCGCAGGCCCTGTTCTACTCTGCTCTGTGGGGATGCTTTGAGTCAGAATTGACTCAATGACAGTAATTTTTTAAAAAAATGTACACCAGAAAGAAAAACATGCCCTGTGACCTCCGTACTCTGACTTCAACATGGTCAGCTTTTATCTCTGAGACTGGAATGGTGACTTTGAGCTCTTCACATATTGGTCATAAACCTGAACGTCCTCATTTGCATTTCTTTTAACTATTGCCTCTTTTGTTTTACTTTCTTGCTGGTGCTTCTTCATGCTCCACTTATTTTCCAGTGTGGGAAGTTCCATGAATGCTTATTGCTAACGAGCTTTTCATTTAGTGGCTGACCATGGAGCTTCCCTCTCCGGCCCCTGAAGACCTGGGTGCTCTTTGACTCCTTAGCCTGTATGTTTGAGAAACGGAAATCGAACTGAGCATTTGCAAATTCATCACAGAACCTTCCCATGTTGTTAGAATTTCCTTATCATGCCAGGGTTCTCTGGCTAGTGTTTCCTAAAGTGATCATTTTATTTCTCCCTACACTAGCTCACGAAATGTAAATATGTATGTGTTAATGCTTAGACTCCACCTCTGTTGCATTTCTCATAAGAGTTATTATCATTTGGCCTTGTGCTTTTGTTCTTGTTTTTTACTGTGGAGTGTTTTCAACTCATAGCCACCTCATGTGTCCAGGGTTGAACTGTTGGTTTTGGAATGGTGTGCCCTCTCAGAACACATTGGTCTGGTTTTGTTCTGATTTGCTCAATGGTTTTTTATTTGCTCAATCAATCTAATAATTTCTTATATGCAAGAGCCAGTTGTACGGCCCTGAGGTAAGCAGTATTGTCTGAGGGTCCTGGCTTTTCCAGGACAATGCGTTCCAGTTATCTGAATTGAATAGATTGTTTTCTTCGTCTCCTCTTTGTACTACACAGAAGATCCAGATCATCTCTGTAACTGATGACTGACAGAATAAAAAGCTCTGGGCATATGAACAGAAATGTAATTGCCAGGCATTTAGTTGTACACACATGGACCTGCATGCTGACCTGGTTCAACAAGTTTTCATTTGAGCAATACTGAAATTGTGAGTAATGTTGGTGACTTCAGCTCTATCCCATTGGGAGCAACATCTGCTTAAAAGTGAGTGACAAGAGGACTAAATGAGCCAATGTGGCCAAATCTTTTTGGAAATTGCCTCAGAATCGTGGTTGCTGAATAAATGCAGTGTTTTATCATGAACATGTTGTGTGAAAGAGGCCCTAGTGGTTCACTGGTTTAATCGATGCCGCTGGCCAGACCCTTTGTGGCTCCAGCATTCCAGGCCCATCAAGGGAGGCCAAGGAGGCTGCATGGGCCCGTGAAGATTTACAGACTTGGAAACACTAGCGAGCAGTTCCACTCCCTGTTTTATGGTCAAAATGAGTTAAAATGTACTTGACCGCAGTCCATTTGGTTTTGGTTCATCATGAAGGAATGGGAAGGCTTTAAAACCCGGCACCCGATGCACTGCTGTGGATGAGATTTTGAAAGGCTTATTGGATCGACACTAGGTTACACTGTTGTAGCAGAATTGTGGAGTGACCGTGATAGCTCATGCGACTTTATGCCATAGCTAGTTGGCCATGCTGTGAAATCTTAGCATAAAGTGCAACCTTTTCTATGTTGTTGTTAGGTGGCTTCGTGTCCATTCCAGCCCCTAAAGCCCTCTATGTAACAGCGCGACACACTGCCCTGTCCTGCACCATCCTCACATGTTCCCACGTTGGAGCCATTGCGACAGCCCCTGTGTCGATCCATGTTGGCGAAGGCCTTTCTCTTCTTTGCCTCTCTCTCCCTCACCAAGCACCATGTCCTTCTCCAGGGACTGGTCTCTCCTGAAAAGATGCGGGAACAAAAGTATGACAAGTCATGGAGGCCAGTCCCACAGCTGAGAGAATGCTAGTGGTCATCATGTTCAGCTAGTCGTCCTTCCATGATCTGCAAATGTGAAAAAATCTTTAAAAATCTAAAATGTGAAAAACATCTCAAAGCCTGGTATGTAAGTCCTAGTATCCTAACAGTTTAACATTGAAATGCACTGAAGTTCAGTCAACTTATAAGAAAATTGGAACCTAAGTACATTTTCCCAATCAGCAAAAAGGACATGCTATTATGATACTGAATATATTGTGCTCTTTTGTCAGTATATCCTATGAGCTTAGTGTGTATTGATGTGCGTATCCAGTATTTTTTGAGGGGAGCAGTCCATAATAATTACATGACAGTAGCTTTGTCTCAGTGGGAAAATTTTCAAGATATCTGCATATATTCTTTTTTTTAATCATTATATTACAACTCATCACAATCCATACATCAATTGTGTAAAGCACATTTGCACATTCATTTCCATTATCAATATCAAAGCATTTGCACTTCACTTAAGCCCCTGGCATCAGCTCCTCATTTTTGCCCCTCCCTCCCCACTACCCCCTCCCTTATGAACCCTTGATAACTTATAAATTATTATTTTGTCATATCTTATACTGTCCAAAATGTCCCTTCACCCACTTTTCTGTTGTCAATCCCCCAGGGAGGAGGTTATATGTAGATCCTTGTAATCAGTTCGCTCTTTCCACCCCACCCTCCCTCCATCCTCCTGGTATCGCCACTCTCACCACTGGACCTGAATGGATCATCCACCTTGGATTCCTTGTTTCCATGTTCCTATCTGTACCAGTGTACAGAGGGTATCTATATTCTATTGTTACCTTTCACTCTTGCCCGGTTTCCCTTTTCAATAGCTTGTCCTATCTCATTGAAAATACAAAATACACAAGCGTGCAACTGCAGAGTGACTGGAAAGTAGGCGAGTAACATAGACACTCTATAGAAAATTTCATAATTCCCCAAATAATCATCTCTATCACCAGGTAACACGTCAGCTCTTGATCACGTAGAATTCTCCAAGAGGATACCATGACTCCAGGGCTTTGGGTCCCTACTTTGTTAGTTCATACCAGCAGCTCTCCAATGGCTAAGGAGGGGCGACAGGGAGAAGCACAAATTCTGCAGTGTTTCCTAGTTGTCATCTTCCTTTCACCCTGTGCTTCCTGTTCTGATAAATATTCTAATTTCAATCCTCCCTCCAATGGAAGAGAGGATATGAATTTGGAATCGAGGCTTTTATTTTTGATCATTCATCTGATTTATGTGTTCTGACTGTTCTCTATTCTGAAACAGCTAGATAGAAATAAGGCTGCAGTTGGTCACAGACAAACTGTACAGAGATAAACTCATTATGCTAGAAGCATGCAGTCCTTGGGATAACATGTAATTAGTGAGGGAGTGTGTCTAGTGCAGTGGTTCTCAACCTTCCTAATGCTGCAACCCTTTAATACAGTTCCTCATGTGTGCTCACCCCCCAACCAAAAAATTATTTTCATTACTGTAATTTTGCTACTGTTATGAACGGGAGAACCCTTTGAGAGGGTTGTTCAACCCCCAAAGGAGTTGCAACCCACAGGTTCAGAACAGCTGATCTAGTGGGTGAAGTGGGTTAGCTAAACCCTGATGGAAATCCTTAGAGCAAGACCCCTGTGTCTAATGCCCATGTGAAGTCTCTGTTTCCCCAGGACTGTCTTCTTCATCCTTTCACATAGTGGAATGCATGGTACCTTGCCAAGCCAGAATATACGGGATGTTTTAGGACACTGTGGCTGTTGAGGAGGTGGCTCTGAATTTCTCCGAGGAAGAATGGGCATTGCTGGACCTTTCTGAGAGGAAACTATAGAGACACGGGATGATGGAAACTTTTAGAAACCTGGCCTCAGTAGGTATGAATATTTTCATTAAAAACGGAAAGATGTGTGCGTGCGTGTGTATATGTATATTTGTGTATGTTTCATACTCAGTGATGCTATTGCAGTATGTGAGCTGAGTAATGGGAATACTTTGTTATATAAACAAGTGTAGTACTTTCCTCTCAGGAGCATGATGTCATGTTTCCCCATGAATATAAGGCTCTTAGTGTTATACTGATTTCTTATAGCAAGTGTGACTATGAGTCTACTAAGTTTCCTTACGTGTTATAAATGTGAGTGTTGACCTTTGGTGCAGAGAGGCTATGTGTGCATTGTGCCTTGTAAGAGCTCTGTGTTTTTTCAAGGTTAACATGATAGCTTTATCTATTTATTATCTATTTATCCATTGTGTGTCAAGCACAGTTGTACATGTGTTACCTCATCATCCTCAAAACATTTGCTTTCTACTTGAGCCCTTGGTATCAGCTCCTCAATTTCCCCCCTCCCTGCTCACTGCCTCTCCATCATGAACCCTTGATAATTTATAAATTATTATTTTTTCATCCTTACACTGTCCGATGTCTCCCTTCACCCACTTTTCTGTTGTCCATCCCCCAGGGAGGGGGTTTTATGTAGATCCTTGTAATGGGTCCCCCCTTTCTGCCCCACCTTCCTTTCACCCTCATGATAGCACCACTCTCACCACTGGTCCTGAAGGCATCTTCTGTCCCAGATTCCCTATGTTTCAGGTTCCTATCTGTACCAGTGTGCATCCTCTGGTCTAGCTGGATTTGTAAGAGAATTAGGTTCATGATAGTGGAGGGGAGGAGGAGCATTTAGGAAGTAGGGGAAAGTTGTATTTTCATTGTTTCTACACTGTACCCTGACTGGCTCGTCTCTTCCCTATGATCCTTCTGTAAGGGGCTGTCCAGTTGCTGACAGACGGGCTTTGGATCCCCAATCTTCACTCCCCTTCATTCACAATATGCCCGATACTGATCCCATCGACACCTTGTAATCAATCCATAGGTTGTGTGCTTTTTCCATGTGGGCTTTCTTGCTTCTAAGCTAGATGGCCACTTGTTTACCTTCAACCCTTTAAGATCCCATATGCTATATCTTTTGGTAGCTGGGCTCCATCAGTTTTCTTCACATTTTCTTTGCACACAGTTGTCTTCAGCTATCATCTTAGGAAGGTGAGCATCGTGGAATGCCAGGTAATAGAACAAAGTGTTCTTGCATTGAGGGAGCACTTGCATGGAGGCCCAATGTCCATCTGATACCGTAATACTAAACCTATTAATATATGCACCTAGATCTATTTCCCCACCCTAATATAAATATATTTACATATGCACATGCTTGTATTTAGACTTCTGTAAATGCTCTTTGTCTCCTAGTTCTTTCCTCTATTTCCTTTTACTTTCCTCTTGTCCCACTATCATGCTCTGTCTGTAGTTCAGTAATTTCAGGGTTTCAGTAATTCTTCTCAGTTACATTGCCTTGATCAATCCCTACCAGGCATCTTACACCCTCCTTGCCACTTATTTTGTGTCAGGGGAAAGGCCAGACCCTAACACATCACAGCGGGTCGGTTGGTGCAATTGTACAGTGATAATAAATAAAGATTATAGTAAAGTCATAGGGAGCATGAGAGATAGAAGAGGGATTGAAATAATGGAGGCAGACACATTTCATAGTTGCATGTTCACCTCAGCCTCACTTGGTGGTCCACATGGGGAGAGAAATATTTATTGCTAACCAAGGCTTTTATATCATCTGGGGATGTGCAGGCCCCCTAATTACAGGTGAAGAAATCCATCACAGGAAAGTGTTGTGCTATAGGTAATATAGTAATGGGAGTGGGATGCTGTAGGGGTTCATATGCTGTTGGAAGAGGAGGGAGTAAGGGTGTGCATGTGACAAGATGGGCGGACCCGAGATTCAGCATGGCAGCCTAACTTTGGATGTCACTGAGCAGGTTTGACCTGTTCTCTGGTTCACTGTAGAAATCATTATCAGTAAGGTGTACTGTAAACCCACCTTGCAGGGTCTAAATTGAAGCCTTTAGGGGGAAGTATCCCATTGTCCTTAACAGCAGGGATGGGCCCTATATGTGGTGGGACTAGACAGTCCTCTGACAGCTGATTGCCTTCAGGGAGGTAACTTGACAATTATTTACCATTAATTGTGAGCAGTGTCCTAAGTCTAACATATATTTGGGGGAGATGACTTGGAGAAATCTTTCTGTTTCCCACTATTTTGGATCACTTATTGATTGTTCCCTTTTCCCTGGGTTGGTTAACACCACTTTCTTTCCCCCACCTCCCCTTCTCCCATGTCATGCTCCCCGCCCCAACCATGGGTCCTGTTGCTTTCTCCTCCAGATTGTTTATCTGGCCTATATTATCTAGTTAGAAGTGCAGATATAATATGCACACACACACACACACACACACACACATACACACACACAAGCACACATACACACAAAAGAGCAAAACAAAATGACAAAAGAAAACAAAACAACAGCAACAAGAAAAAAAGGGAAAAAAGAGAAAAGCCTGTAAAAAGTTAGAGGTCTCTATGTTGACCTTTAGGAGTGCTTTTCTGTGGAGTCTGATGGGGTGCCACGCCCTGGCCCCCGAGTCTAATTTTGGTACTCTTGGGACTTCCTTGCTCTACTTCCCTTGCTGTTCTGTTGCACAACACCCTTAGTGTTTTGCCTGGGTGTGGTGGGGTCAGATCGGATGCAATTCCCAAACTGTCTCCAGTGTTGTCCCCTATAGGGCTATAGGTCAGTGAGGGATGTCATGACTCATAGTCGGGGCAGCCATAGTGCTTCTTTTTGCATGGGCTGCTCAGAGCAGGCATATTGTCCTCAAAGCTTGGTGGGCCAGGATGTGTGCTCCACTCTCTCTTCCTCCCCCTTCATTTTCTCCCGTGTGCTCTGATCAGACATGTCCCTTTCCCTGAGCTGTAGCTTCAGTGTTGTCCTCTGAAGTAAATTCTTCTGGGGGAAGGGGCAGCTGTCCTCTTAGTTGGGATTGGGGCTGGCCCCTCTGATATTTTTGTTATAAATAGATTTTCTTCCACCAAAATTCCACAGACCTAGAGGAGCATAGGACTGGCTCAGTGTCAGGGAATTGTTGATTATCTTTTCACACTTTCCTTGTGATGTGTTTTTCTCCAAGAGCAGCATGTCAGGTACACCTTTTCGCCCTCATATGACACTAATGTGATGGGGTTCTGCCTTAGGCTGGGTTCTCTAGAAAAATAAAACTATAGACACTGACATATGCATAAGAGAGAGCTTTTCATCAAGAGAACATCCCAGCCCAGTCCAACTGAAGCCCATGGGTCCAATGCTACCTAGAGCATCCATGGCTCAGTGTGTTCAAGTCCCCAAACTTCAGTTTTTGGGTGAGCATCAATCCTATCTGTTGTCCAGCTTGATATATGTGTGTGTATCACATACATATATGTGTGTGTATCACATACATATATGTGTGTCTATATAGTCACTCTAATATTATATGTGCACACGAATGCCTTGGTTTAGTTTATTAATTCATCAGTATATGAGGACCTTCAACACTACAGAAAACTACAGGACTCTAAATTCATGCTTTCATCACAGAATGGGTGGAAACAAATTCCCTGTTTCAGGGTTTTAATCTGAATACATTTGTACTTCCTTTTCTGTAAGATAAATGCTATAATTTTGATCATGCTGTATTTCTTTTTTTATTAAATCACTTTATTGGGTCTTGTAGAACTCTTATCATAATCCACACCTCCATCCATTGTGTCAAGCACATTAGTACATTTGTTGGCATACTCATTCTCAAAGCATTTTCTTTCTACTTGAGCCCTTGCTGTCAGCTTCTCATTTTTATTCCCCCCTCCTCATGAACCCTTGATAATTTGTAAAGTATTATTTGTTCATCTCTTACACTGCCCTATGTCTTCCTTCACCCACTTTTCTGTTGTCTATCCCCCTGGGGAGGGAGTTATACGTAGATCATTGTGATAGGTTCCCTCTTTCTCCCCCCACCTTCCCCTTCCACTTCTGATTAACAATTAATAGTTAGGGAGTTAAGTACCAAGAGTTATTTCAGCGTGTTTAAATGTAGCCTACAATGTTTTAGCATTTATTAGCTATTCATGGCATATCGTGAATATTTTATGGATATGATAATTAAATTATGATTAAAGGAATTTTTATGTCTTTTTGGAAGCCTCTTCCTTAAAAAAAAGTGAACCTGGTAGCTCTAGTTAGAACATACAGTCAATTTTTAATATCACTGGTAAAAGTGGACATTTATGGTTGTCCTTTTTCTGACGTGGGGTGATGTTTTTTCAAGTATGACTTTTTCTTTTTAGGAATGTATATTAGCATATTAACATTTTGAACTATATTTGTTTTATGTTAGATTTGTAGAGTTATTTTTCCTTAGCATGAAAAGTCTTTGACTTTGTTTAGTAAGTTTTGTGTCTATTTAGATTATTAATTCTTTTTTACATTAATTGGTATATATTACAGTGCTCATTTTCTTATATTAAATCAACTCTAGGATAGATTCTACTTAATTATCATGTGTAATTATTTTCATGTGTTTTCTGACTCTATTCCCAATGTTTTCAAGAACTTTTTCATGTAGATCCATTATCAATATTGCTCTACAGTTTTCTTGAAGTATCATTATCTGACCTTGTTTACAGGTTATTACTGGTCTCATAGAAAATATTAATAAGGTTACTCTGACAATTATTGTTATGTTTCACCCAATAACGTGAACTTAGACAAAAAGAATAAAGCGTCTATTCATATTGCGTGAATACTCTCCTGTCTAGCTGCCAGAATCTTCAACTTTAATCTGTCTTACAGTTAGCCTTGAAGTTTCTCATGGAATTGAATTGTGATTCAGTTGATTGTAAACTTTCTGAACATCCTGAAACCCACTCGACTCTCATAGATCACTTGCTCTGGCTGGATCCTCTAGAGTGATAAATGATTTACACCCCTCTTGACGGGACAAATCGTCACTCACACCTGAGACTGTGGATGGGACATCCTTGAACCCAAGCCAATAAGCCCACTACTACAGTGTGTGTTGTTTGCCATCAGTCAGCATTACCTAGAAAGCTTGGAATCCAGAATTTAGGTCAAGATGACAAAATGGTTTGATCAGTCATCTCTTTTCTGGATCCATCTTGCATTTTTAAGCATCTTCCCTCACCTTGGCTCTTACCATGACCCCTTGCCATTCCATGACTGTAAGCTGCAGTCTTTCCCAAAGGCTTTAAAATCGGACATCTGTAAACACAAGAGCTTAAGAGAGTAGCAAATAAGGATTCCCCTGGCTTGTTTTCTTGTTTAGAATATCTCTATCTTGGCCAAGGTACCTCTAGGATGTGCTATTGGTGTCGCTCTGTCTCTTGTTGTCCACCTGTACAAAAACTTTCTCTAGTTACTACACTATTGTGCATAAATGGGCTACCCAACCATAGGGATTTCTTCACACAATAGATATTGTAAAGAATACCCAGGATGCAAGGGGATTGGAGTAGGTTTTACTTAATGAGAAGCTCAGCCTGAGTTGGAGTGGCAGATATGAGCGTGATTCAGCTTGATCACTTTCACCAGATATGTCAAGGGTTTTGGTCTGAGGTTCCGTTATGGGCTTTTAAAGAACATTCTTCATAAAATATTCCGTTCTTCAGTTAGATTGCTGGTGAAAAGAAGATATTTACCTTCAATGGAGCTTGAGAAATTTGAGGCCTTAAGTACTTCCACTTTGTGGATCCAAAGTTGATCATGATATTTGGGAAATTAGTAAAATTGCTCTGCAAAGATAGAGTGGACCCTTGTTTAATGCAAACCCTCAGCTTTGAGCAGGATTTTGATCCCAGGTGGTGGGGGTGGTCACTATTTAGCGCAAGAAGTACAGGCCAAGAAAGTGATATGCCTTTTTCAACATTGCCTCCTCTTCTGTTTCAGAACAAAGATTTGCCACAGAGAAATACAGTCCAGTCTAGGGAGCTAGAAATCTGGTACTAGTGTCTTGCACATTGAAGCATGACAAGGAAGGACTTCAACTTCTGACTGGGTCGTGAACCAAATCCATTCACCTGACTCCAAGCAGGGTGAGCATCCCTGGGGTTCCTGGGGTCAGCACTGGGCAGAGGAGTTTGAGGGGAAGCAGGAGGGATCTGAGCTTTCTGGGGTCTGAACCCAGGAAACACCAGTGTACAAGAACCCAGGCTGCCCCATTGGTCGGGGTCCGAGCAATTTGCGCATCTCCCGGAATGATAGAATTTGCTGATAATGTAACCATGTATAATTGTATTAGAACTTAAATTGTGAGCACTCCAATTTGCAAAAGGCGGGTGGCATAGTGGTTACAGATTGGACTGCTAACTGCAAGGTCAGCAGTTCAGAATTACAAGTCACCTCTGAGGAGAAAAACAAGGTTTCCATTCTTGGTAAGAGTTATAGTCTCCGAAATCCACAAGGGGCCATTCCACCTCCCTTTAAAGGGTCACTGTAACCAGAATCCACTCTGTGGCACTGAGTTGGGTTTAAGGTTTGCATTGCTGATGACAGTGACAACTCTGTCCATTTGCTGCCTCCCCAGTTTGATTAAGCCTCCATTGAATTCCTTTTGATAATTAGCCAAGAATGTAGATCATCTTACCCTTGCGGAAAATGCCTTACAAAATAGATTGCCTGCACTCCTCTCCATCCATCCCCCTCCAAGGGCCTGCCTAGATGTATCCTTGATGGAGCTCACCTAAGCGAGGACAGCACAGGGGCCATTGTTATGAGTCTGGCCTTGATTGCCTCAGTTTGAAGGCCCTGGACCAATCTTTTAAGTCTTTCTATCTAATAATGTGCATGTCCCAATTATGGTCCCATTCCTGCTGCTGCAGTCCCACCTGTATCTGATGTATTGCTTTGCCACCAATCATGATCTGTGACATGGCCTTTTGTTCTGTGTCCTATTTATCTAGGGTCCCGACTCTGAATCCTCAGTTGCATTTGAACTGCTAATGGCCTCCCTTATCCATATGATGTGTGTGCGTATCTTTTGTTGTCTCTTAAAGTTCAATAAATGCTCTCCTCAAATTATGTTTGACAAAGAAGTCACTTTTCCACCCTAACACACAATTTAGCATCATCAGTGCCTCAAGGTACAGTTCTCTGGGACAGCATCTTGACAGCCGTACCTGCAGGTGAGGTCAGGCCCTACAACCCCCTGGCTTCTGTCCTAAATGTACAAAAATTACAAAGTTCTCTTAGTTCTGCGGATAAATTCTCTCTCTGCACCTTAGCCTTATACCAGACACACTTAGCTCTATGTGGGTTGGCAAATCTAGTTCCCCAGATAAGAACTCAAATGTACCCCTATTTCACCTCTAACCTCCTGCCCAAAGGCACTTAGCTCTCTTGTTCTGTGGTCTGGGAATGCCACTGCTCTGTCTCAGGCTCTTGGTTCTGCTGCCACCATGTCTCTGTTGCTGCTTCTTCCCTTCATGTCCACTCTTGTGTCACAGCTGCCTGTCTGCTGGATTGAAGAATTTCTGTGAAAGAATCTGGGATCTAAAGGCCCCTACTCCTGGTTCTTTTTTTTTTTTAAGTCATTTTATTAGGGACTCATACAACTCCTAATACAATCCATACATATATCAATTGTGTAAAGCACATTTTTACATTCGTTGCCCTCATCATTCTCAAAACATTTGCTCTCCACCCAAGCCCCTGGCTTCAGGTCCTCAATTTTTCTTCTCCCTCCTCACTCCCTCCTCCCTCATGAACCCTTGATAATTTATAAATTGTTATTTTGTCATATATTTCTGTGTCCCATTTTTCTGTTGTATGTCCCCCAGGGAGGAGGTCACATGTAGATTCTTGAAATAGGTTCCACTTTTCCAACCCAACCTCACTGTGCCCTTCAAATATCACCACTCACACCACCAGTCCTGAGGGGATTATCTGCCATGGCTTCCCTGCATTTTCAGTTCCCATCTGCACCAGTGTACATCCCCTGGTCTAGTCAGACCTGCAAGTCAGGATTCAGACCATGACAGTTGGAGGGGGGAAGGAAGCACCCAGAAACTTGATCAAAGTTGTATTTTTCATCGTTGCTACATCACACCCTGACTGTTTCATCGCCTCCCCAAGACCCTTCTGTAAGGGAATGTCCAGTGGCCTACAAATGGGCTTTGGGTCTCCACTCCACACTCCCCCGCTGATTCACTATGGTAAGATTTTTTGTTCTGATGATGCCTGATACCTGATCCCTTGATACCTTGTGATTGCACAGGCTGGTATGCTTCTTCCATGTGGTCTTTGTTGCTTCTGAGCTAGATGGCCGCTTTTTTACCTTCAAGCCATTAAGATCCCAGATGCTATATCTTTTGATAGCTGAGCACCATCAACTTTCTTCACCACATTTGCTTGTGCACAAATCTGTCTTCAGTGATCATATTATCGAGATGAGCGTGCAATGTAATGACTCTTCTCCATCTATCTTGATTGATAATTTGGCTTGGTAGCGTATTCTTGGGTTTGCATTGTTTTCCTTCAATTTTTTGAAAATGTTACTCCACTCTCTCTTCTTCATAGTTTCTGCTGATAGGTCTGATCATATTCTTATTTGGGAACCTTTATATATGATTGCTTGTTTTCCCCTAGCTGCTCTCATGATTTTCTCCTTTTCCTCAAAGTTGGATAATTTAACTATTATGTGCCTTGATGACTTCTTCTTGGGATCCAGTCTTGCTGGGATTCTTTCAGCTTCCTGAATGGTTGCCTTGTTTTAATTCACTAAGCTGGGGAAGCTTTCCTCCAAGAATTCTCTCACTACTGTTGCAGATGACTTCTTTGTTGTGTCTTCCTCCAGTAAGCCAATACTTCTAATGATGTACCACTTCATAGCATCAGACTTAGTTCTTAAGTTTTCTTCAGCTTCTCTGATGATCTTATTAGATTTTTGTTCTCGTTTGTTGAAGTCTGCTTGGCTGTCCTCCAAGTCACTGATGCGGGCCTCTGATTCTTCCAGTTGCTTGTCGAGGTCCATGAGTGTGCTACTGGTTTTTGTTATCTCCTCCCTAAGCTCCTGTATTTCTCTTTGATTTATGGTTTTTACCTTTTCTATCATTTCATCATTTTTCTGTATTGTTTCCCTCATATCCCCTGACTCCAAGTAACATTCTGAAAATTTCTTTCTGTGGCAGCTCAATGTCTGCTTCCTCTATGCATGCATTATGTTCAGGACATCTTCTGGCTTTGCCTTTTGTTCCTCTCCTTTTTTTGTTGAGGTTTTTGGGGCTGATGGCTGCTTGTGTTGCGTTGTTTTAGATTAGCCAGGTGCCATTTTCCAGGGAGTCGAAGAGCACTGGCTCTCTCTGGGAGACTTTGAACTGCCTATAGCTTATTTCACTATGGAATTAACCTACCACTTTGTCCTCCTGTGGCTTCCCTCTCGGGGGAGTGACCCAGAAGGGTTGCCTGCTTTGGTGTTGCAGAGGTTGGGCAGAGGCTCCTGCAGTAACTTTTGTTGAGGAGTGTTGGCCGAGCTGCCTTATGCCCCACAGGCACAAAGGCTGGAAGGAGTTCCCCAGTCAGAAGTTGAGCAGAGTATCCCCTGTTGGGGGCCAGCAGGGATTTTTCCAGCCTGCTAACTACACAGGGTGGAGCTCACCTAGCTGCGTGTGGCTCAGGTGTAAATGCCCTAAGCTAAGGGAGTGGTCTGGAGGTTAGCAGTAGAGTGTGAGAGACCAAGAAAGAGGAAAAGAGGAGAAAAAAAAGTTAAAAAGCAAGCCAAATGTGCCCATGAGGGGTGGGGGAGGGGGAATATAGTGAAGAGATGGATAGAAAGCAACAATGTAGCTGAGCCCTTATCCAGGCCAGAGGAGCTGCAAGGGTTTAATCCTTGTTCGGAGGTGGTAGCAGCAAGCTGTGGCTGTGTTGAGAAAAGGCTGCTGCACAGCCCTCCAAGACTGATAGGGTGACAGAGAGGAGATGCAAAGGTCTAGTGCCTGCCCCAAGGCAGGTGGTGGCAAACTGTGGCTGTGTTGAGACCAAGCAGCCCTACAGGCTCCAAATGGTCCTGGCTCTGGCAGAGACAGTGGCGGGGCAAAGGTCAAGCCCCAGCCGGCCTCCACTGAAGTAAACCAAAAGCCCCCAGCCCCTCAAAACCCCATGGGTCTGTGCCTACTTGTCTTTATGATGCTCCTCCTGCATTCCAGCAGTGTTCAGTTATCTCTAAGTAACTCTCCTAGCTTGAATTCTGTGGAGTTCCTCTGGTGTTTGTTACTCCTTCGCCATCTTGCCGGAAGTCCCCCTGGTTCTTCTTTTTTGTTGGTAGTGAGATCCCAATTTCTGTCTCTGAAATAACTCAATTAGTTGTAACATGAATTCCAAAGTAACTAATCTGTAGGTTAGGTTTCAGACAGTTTATTTACATAACCACAAGGCACAACGGTACCAATGTATTGTTGGCCAAGCTGCCCGATTGTCTTATATGACAGCCCCAGTGGGTTTCCAAGACTGTAACTTTATAACGGAGTAAAAAGCCATGTCACTCATGCTTTCGAGGAGAAATTGGTGGTTTCCAATTGCTGACCTTGCAATTAGCAGCCTGACAGTAACCACTATGAGGGACAACTTTTCCTCGTTCACATTGGCAGGCGACAAACCCAGGTAAATAATTTGGAGGAAGTTAAGGGGGCATAGCTAGACTGTGTACTTGTATAGACCTCCTGTCTGACTCAGTGATTCTCAACCTTCCTAATGCTGCGACCCTTTAATGCAGTTCCTCATGTTGTGGTGAAGCTCCAACCATAAAACTACTTTTGTTGCTACTTCATGACAGTAAGTTTACTACTGTTATGAATCAGGCAACCCCTGTGAAAGGGTCCTTCAACCCCCAAAAGGGTCTCAACCCATAGGTGGAGAACCACTGATCTAACTGCATTAGGTACTACAAATAATGGTATATTAAAAACATTATCTATATTGGGATTCAAAAGTGCACTCATTATTGGGGGATATATACTTCTTCATTTACATTTATATGTAATTTATATATGTATAGATATAAATTTCAATCTAATAAATGTCATATAAATGTTTATTATGGAGCCTTGTTTTTGACATGTGTTAAGTGTTGGACTTCTATCCTCAAGGTCAGAGGTACACACCCATTAGCATCCTGTCATGGCTTTAGAATCTTGGAAGCTCTGTACAGCAGTTCTCCTGTGTCCTATCGGCAGCTTATATGTCTAACTCTACTTGATGGTGAGTTTAAAAGTGTTTCTAAAGTTATTTTACAATTTATAGTTCTCCTATAAAATAATCTTTAGTTTATAATAGCTCTTTATATATCCCATGTAAAATGTTTCCAGATGCTTTAATTAACATAATCATCTTAAAGGTTCATTGATTTGTCATTCTCTTTGAGAGTCACACAGTAAGGAATTGGTAGTTTGTATGCTGTGGGGTAGGGATCCAACTCTTTGTTTATTTTTTTATATTTATATTTGATTGCCCAATCTCTATTTGTTATAAAATAATCTTTTATTCACATGTGTGAACATTATGAGTTTTAGATTTTATTGCTCATGGTATAAGCATGTTTCCCATTACTCAGTAAGGGCACCGTTAACAGTATTGGGGACTTTGGGTGTTTAGAAGAAGGAAAGAACAGTAACAGCACCTGGACCTATTGGTTATGTGTTACACTGTATTCTCCCATCAGCCTGCCGATGGTGCATCACCAGCAGCTTAGAGGAAGGAGGAAGAGTGCCTTGTATTATTACTTTTGGGATTTCCTCACGAGAGATTGAAATTTGTGAGCATCATTAGAGCTGATCCAGATAAGACAGAGCATCCCAGTTGCCTGTAGTGTCCTAAGGACCAAAGAAAATGGCCAAGGCTCAGGTGCTTCTGATGTGTTTTATCCTTTTCTGTATTTTCTACTGGAATTGTAGAAGCCTGTATAATACTGATTCAGTTCATTGGAAAAGCAGAAATTTGAAATAGTAGAACTTAGAGCTAAACTTTTACTCTGATTTCAACATTTGGCTGGAGAAGATTAGGAATATATTGATCATAGGATTAACAATAAACTATTGACATTGAACATAATATAGCACTGAGGATTCTTTGGATAACATTATCTTCCAGCTCATAATTTATTATTCTATGGCCAGCATATCTTTCAAATTATATGCTATACATGGTTTTTAAGGAGAAATAAAATCACTTCTTTAGGAGAGTTCAGTAGTCCATGGGATTTTTGTTTGAGTAACTTTCTTTAATGCTTATTTCTGAAGGTGATATGTTAAATACTCTCCCACACAGCAGCATTCTCATCAATGCATCTAAAATGGGTCTTGTTGCATTAGTGGTTTAAAAATGAGACAGCATCTCACCTCCTCTAACTAGAGATGCAGGAGAGAGAATTAACTGTCAACATCAGCTCTGATTCATATGAGGCAGAGCTTAGACAGACCTGTACCCTCCAATGGTTTTCCAGTCTGACACCAGTATCTTTGCCACACTCCTCTCCTACTCAGCTTATTCTTTTTTTTTTTTTTTTTTTGCAGTGGCCATGGACTAATTACAGTCCAGAGTCACAGGTACAAGTTTTACTCAGTAACAGAGTATAATTTGGTATCCGAATTAGTAGGCTACACATTGACTTTCATATTAAAGAACCATGTAGGCACATTTGCTCTTCTTTAGGGAAGGCCTGTTTTCCCTGTCCCCTATCAGACATTTTTCCTTCTAAAGATAGGCTCATTTCTTAGTTCCATCTTTATATGGTCCTCTCAACTACTTTTGGATATCCTCTTCTTGATCTTGCCTGCCTGTCCCACTTTCTTGGCTGAAAAGCCCTTTCTGGACCTGACACCATTGGCTCTGTCACTCCTGTCCCTTCTACCCTGGTCATTGTCTCCATTGGTGCAGCTCTTGACCCATGAATAGTACAGTTCATTTTGCAGGAGCAGCAGTAGACCCATCCCTATGTGGTAGAGGTTCAAGATGGTCCATGATTTGCTCAGCAACATCTCACAAAACTCAAAAGTCATCAAGTAAATAAATCGCACTTCAAGATGTGGAAGCTGGTGAGTTCCAGATCTATATAAAGGTCAGGAATCAGTCTGTAGGTTTTTCCTCATTGATTTGTTTATAAACGCTGATGAACCAGATCATCAGGTCAGACCACAGTCCACTGCCTCACAAAGAGAAGTTGTTGAATCTCGTCAGCTAATAGGTTGCAGGGGCTGAGGAACCCAAATTGGAAGGTCAGACAGCAAGCTAATGGCTCATAGAGTGGAGGAAGCTCTCAAGTCAGGTCACACAGGCAGCTCATAGTTGCCATTCAAGGAAATGCCACATTAATTTTTTGGAAGCTGCAAATCCCTAATCCATGGGTTCATTCTGAACTGTGTGGCTGCAGGGGCTAATAAACCCAAATCAACAGCTCAGATGACAGGATAATGCCTCACTGTCTCCTCTCAAACCATGCCTGCAGGCAGTTCTCTCTCTCCCTCTTAATATGTTGGCTTCTTGGGCCAACCCAGCATCTTCCCTGCCTAGGCAAGATTAGGAAGGCTCCAGAGATCCACCCAGCAGAATTAGGCTGGGGGCGCCTTGGAGAGCATGTGGTGAAAGATGGCAAGTTCAAGAGGACCTTGCAATTAAAGTTAAGATAATTCACTCCAAAGGTGGCTGAGGAGAATTTGTCCTAAGGTTGTCAAGAGGAGCTTGTCCTAAGGTGGCCTTTAAGAGCTTAGAAAGTTGTTCTGCACTCAGTAAGGGAGATAATGTCTATGAACATTCTGATCTTGGTTCTGACTTATAGCTTCTTGTTCCTGATCCCGAGTTGTACCTTGTTCATTAATAGACCACTTTGATCTATTGAGTGTTGTGTGACCACAGCAACAGATTATCAAACCCAGAAGTGAGACAGAGTGGTGTGGAAGGATTGACTTGTTTTAGAGTTGACAAAAAGTGTTGGAGAGTTGAGGTATGTTTGACCTCCCCCATCTGCACTGTTCCCAGTACTTATTGCCACTGAAGGTACCGAGCCTCTAATAATGGTGATGCTGGTAGAAACCCTAATGCCATTTAATAACAAATAGGTCTTTATCTACCTTGTGTGATTATAAAGCTGAGCTATTTCTAGAACATTCAGATAATGTCACTGGAACTCAAAATTCTAATGTTAAGAGTGGGTGCATTATTTTCAGGCACTGGGGTCCCCAACACTCCAAAAGTGATCCTCAGGAGTGACATTGCAATTGTGAAAATATTAAAAGACAGAGAGCAGACAGCTGGACACAGGGGCTCTCTTCCCATGTCAGGCCTGAGAGAGTGAATATATTTTCCAGTGGGTATATATAATGGAGCTTACAGGTCTTTCCATAAGGCGTTCGTGTCATGCAGTTAGCATGTACATAGTTAATGGGTCATATCATAAGCGGGTAAAATTCTAAACAAGCAAGATGCTGAGTTACCATCTTGACCTAGTGTTAGTTGACTTCAAACCGGCCCTGTGCCCTCCCCAGGTGTTTGCTACATTTATGTTGGGCTGGCTCTAGAACCTGATTGCTCAGATATACAGATAACCTTCAGGCATAGTGAAGTAGCCAGGTACAGAAATGATTCCTCTACTATGGGAGCTCCTTTAAGCCTGCTCCTTAATGTGGAGCTAGCTATTGTGGGGGCACTGTATTTGACCTGGAGAATGTATTTGAAAACATTTATTTCTCAGAACACTGGAGATCTTTCTAAAATTAGGGCTAGTTTTCTCGGCTGATGGTCGTGAATGTAGAAATAAGGTAAAATATTTTGTACCAAGTCCTCAGTTAATGAGGCATTATGGAATGAACTACCACAATAGTTTTTATTATTGTTTTGCTTTTTTTACTGTAAGATATATTTTTTTTAAATCTTCAAATGGAAAATACTTCATTAAGTAGACCCCTCTTACTACAGGAACCACTGACATTCAACGATGTGGCTGTAAAGTTCACCCGGAAGGAATGGCAGCTCCTGAACTCTGCTCAGAAAACCCTATATCAGGATGTGATGTTGGAGAACTATCGCAACCTGGTTTCCATTGGTGAGGAGAATTCTCAAGTCATTGACCTCGTCACTGGCTTTTCCTGTCTTATATGTTAAAAACTTTGCGGTGTTTGTGGTATTCTCAAAGAGGTAGATTCTCATTGCATTGTCTCATCCTAGGTTAGTGGGTTAGGTCTTCTACCCTTGAAAGAATGCTATTTACTTTGTTCCTTTGAACATTATTTTTCTAGAAATACAAAACTGCAGTCTTTACAAACTTTACGTTAATTTTGGTGTGTCCATGATTCTGTAATTTCCCATAAACAGGTTATCTAATTGTCACCCCAGAAGCTTTCTCTCAGTTGGAACAAGAGAACTGTGTTTGGTATTAGAAGCAAGCTATAGTGGAATTTTCTCAGATGCATGGTCAAAACACCTTAAGGGGAATTGGCTGGGGTAGTTGATTGAACAGGGAGAAGGCCTCATATCTATGAAAGGTGTCAGAAAATGCATAAAAGTGTGTGCTACTTTGTATGTGAGAGTTCACTTGTCCAAGATGTTGAGGGAAGTACACCTGTAGCTCTTATGAGATTAGATTTCCATTTTCTTGTTTTACACTATGTGTGTTTGCTTCCATAATTTTCTTTAACATTCTGAAATTTTCCCTTCTTTTATGTTTCCACTTTACTATGAAAATCTGTCTTGCACGCTTCTCTCCAAACAGAGAACTCTGAATTAGTAACTGTCCTCTGAATACAGCACATTCCTCCCCTACTGAGTAAGAATGGATATCCATTTGCAGTATGCAGCACCATCTTGCATCTTGAGCTCCCACCATAAACGGGTCTCCTTTGTGCTTCCTTAGCTTCCCCCCTTGGAGTTTCTCTAAAGATTTGGTGTCCATATTCTCATTTGGTGTCCTGTTCCTTTAAAGTTTTCTTCATGCAGGTGATGTCAGTTCTTTCTGTTTTCTTAGAGAGATGGTCAATTTGCCTTCTCTGTTGGAATTCTTTAACAGACATATTTCCCAATATTTTACTCCTTTTGGTGAAATATATTTATGACTTCTGTTGTTTCCAGGTATCTAAAATCATCTTCCTAGCAAGAAAATTATCAGCTTTAAAGTATACTTTAGCACTGTACCTTACATTTTTTTCTACCTGTAAGATTTTTTTAAGTTGTCTGTTCCTCCAATAATTTTTGTAAGTGGAAAGGGCATGTTTTTTTTTTAATTAAGCAATGTCTGCTATATATTTCTTACTATGTAGTGTCCCTTCCTTAGGCCCACCCCTTCTTAACAGGTCCAATACACGAAAGATGACTGTTGCTGCTTCTAAAGAACATTTTTGCAGTATATTCCAATAGGTTTTATTGCTGTTATTCAAACAATGCATAGTACATTCAATATTGCTCTCTTTTCTTTTCTGTCTCTTGAGTAGCCTTTTGGTTTCCATGTGTAAGTTGCCTTTCATGTCATCCCACATCTCATCTGGTCTCTGTCATTAGTCTTCAGTCAGACTTTTATTCCTCATGTTTATTCTTTACATAGTCTCTAAGCTGTGCTCTAGCTACTTTGGCTAGCTTCTACTTGGATTTGAGCAATTTATGATCTGTTCCACAGTTAACCCCTGGGCGTGTTTTGACTTATAAGCTTCTCCACCATTTCTTTCTGTAGATGTGGTTGATTTGATTTTCATTTGTTCCATTCCGGAAAATCCATATGTGTAGTTTCCATTTCTGGTGTTTAATAAGGAATTTGCTATGAATTCATCATTAGTCTCAAAATGTTATCAGTGAACCTGTGTGTCATTTCTGTTACTAAGGTCACATTTTCCAACTACTGCTACTTTCCCCAAATTTTACACTTATCAGTGTGTATGATTGTTTGGTTGATCAATGTCAGGCTGAAAAATTCATGTGAAAATTTCAATATATATTTTTAAATATTTTATTGGGAGCTCTTATAGATATCATAACTTCCCATAGTTCAATTACATGGAGCAGTCCTGTACAATAGCTACCACAGTTTGAAAACTTTTTCTTCTTTAATTCCTTGATATCAGCTCTCCTTTATCCCTTCTCCCCTCAATTTCATTATTGTGGTGGTAAACAGAACCTGGATGAAAGTGTGAGCAGCAGCCTTATATCTGTACTCCTGACCACAGGGCTTGGAAGACCAGTTCTAGTGTTGGAAGAAAACCCCCACAAGTCCCAAAGCTAGAACTGCTAATGAGCAATCTCCAGACAGAGATTTCCCCCCAACTGCCCTCCAGGAAGATGTTAGTATACAGCTGCTACAGGTGCCTGACTTCTTGCTTCTCAGCTGAAAGATGCCTAGCTTTGAAAGCAATCAGGTTCCCTTTGTTGCTGTCACTTAAGGAATCAATTATCTCTTTCTCTCTTAAATGCCCACTGGATGGGTCCTAAAGGACTGGTGTGTAATTGAAGGGCAGAAATAAAAAGGCTTTGCATTCTTTCACCAATTTATATAATCTCAGGGCATGCAGCTCCCCCGCCTCCCACACAAACACAGGCAGACACCTAGCTACCTAACAAGGTAGGCAGGATCTTTAGCCTCGGGATCCCTGAAATAATTGGATGAGCAACTTAAGACCAGTGCTGAGGGTAGGTGGAGTGGAGTAATTGTCTCCTGAGCGGGGAGAACAATAACAACAACATGTCTGCTCTTGTCGTTAAAGCTGCTGGCAGATAGTAATTAGCCATGCGCTTGTATGAGATATCATTAAGGTGGCACTACAATGAAAGGATAGTGTGGCGATGATATTTAACTAAGAGTATGTGACTGGGACTCTTCTCCAACTTTGTGAATGCTTCTATGTTTGCTTTAATTGGTGCACAAAACTGAATAACACTTGTACTAACTGGTCTTGCTTGCAGGCATATGAATATTAGCCTACCACTGACAAAATTATACATCAGGGAAGATATTGCAGTGTGCTTTTGGATAATGAATATGATGCCAATCTTCTTGAATTTGTCGATCTCAGCCTTATAAACCACTTGATTATCTAATTAAAAATAGCCAGTACCAGTCTATTAAAGTTGAATAATGCATACACTATCAATTTTTACCATTCCATTTTGTTTTGACAACTTGCAATTTTTCATGATAATATTGCATGTATGCCATTTTCCATTTACTAGAGGATATTAGCAGCTCTTTTTTCTCATTTTCAGTCATGCCATGTCAAGCACTGAAGGTCCCCAAAGCTTTTCCTCCATCTACATCATTATGGTTGACTGTACTTTGAGGATTTAGTACTTGTTCAGTGTTATTTCATTGCCATTAAACCTGAGGGGTTCATGTTCCAGAAGTCGATCACCAGATCTTCCTCCCAGTCCCTATTTCTGGAGAATCCACTAAGACCTGTGCACCATGGGTGGTCCTGCTTGTATTTGAAACACTGGGTGGCAGTGCTTCTGGCATCACAGCAACCTGCACGCCACCACAGGACAGCACTGTAAGAGGAGTGCTGTGAGCTAAAATACAGGCTCCACAAACATAAGGAATGTGTTTCTGTACCATAATCCCTTTCATATATACCTGTAAAAATGGTTTTCTCCCAAGTAGAATATTCGCCATGTTTCGCATTCCCAACTTTATCTAGCACTTAGTTGTCTTTCAGTAAAGATTGATTAAATGAATACATTTAACCTCTACCAAATGGAATTAGCAAGTCATATCACTCCTGTGGTCTATTGGTCTCATGTCTTCCTTCTGTTATGTTTGTTGTATGTATTCATGTACCTCTTTAAGCAAATATCAAACCTGTGTCCATTTATCACTTTCATATCCAACCTGATTTCTATAGTAACTATTTTTACCATTTGAATTGTTTACATGATTGTATTTCGTCCAATGGGCAATAAACATTAAGCATAGTGTTTTATTTATAGTCATAAAAGAGGGTTGTCACTAAAGATCTACTTTATATCAATGTGTATTTTATGGGGTCCATTGAAAACCAAGATATTTAAAAGAGTCAATGTTGTGTTCTTTTATAGAAATCCAGAAAGATGATGATCATTTGCTTGAGCACTTGCAATGTGAAAGATGCATTGACAGAATGGAATGGTGCTACAAATGTAATACATATTCTCAGCATAAAAATAATTTTCCTCCAAAGGAAACTTATGAGATGTTTGGATTACATGAAAAAAATGTAAAATCAGATTTAATCATTCTGGAATTAAATCAGAACAGAAGCAACAAAATACAGAAGTCAGTTGTGCTCACTGAAGATGAGAAAACTTTTCTCCACAGTGAACAAGAGCAATTTAATACTGAAATGAAATTCCCTGAGTGTGAACCACCCAGGTTCATGAAGTCACAGTGCATTCAGCATCAGGAGTCTGATGAAATTGAGAAACCACACACAGGCGATAAATGTGGAACAACCTTCATTGAAGACTCTGTGTTCTATGAACACCAGATTATTGGTATACTAGATAAGACCTACGAATGCAGTCAGTGTGGGCAAATATTCAAGAAAATGTTCAAACTCAATGAACATTATCAAAAAAGTCATGAAGGACAAAAGCTAGGAAAATGCTTGCAATGTGGGAAAAATTTTCACAGTGTATCATACCTCAAGGGACATCAGGAACCTCATGTGGCAGGAATGTCCTATGTATGCAGTGAATGTGGGAAAGGCTTCACTAGGCAGAGTGATCTCACTGCTCATCAGCAAACTCATACTGGAGAGAAACCCCACATATGTGGTGAATATGGAAAAGCCTTTATCAGGAAGACTCTTCTCACTTTTCATCAGCGAACTCATACTGGAGAGAAACCCCATGTATGTGGTGAATATGGCAAAGGCTTTAGCCAGAAGAGTAAATTTACTGTTTATCAGCGAACTCATACTGGTGAGAAATCCTATGTATGTGGTCAATGTGGAAAAACCTTTCTCACGAAGGATGTTCTCACCGTTCATCAGTGAACCCATACTGGAGAGAAACCCCATGTATGTGGTGAATGTGGAAAAGCCTTTATTCGGAAGCATGCTCTCACTGTTCATCAGCGAACTCATACTGGAGAGAAACCCCATGTGTGTAGTCAATGTGGAAAAGCTTTTATCAGAAAGAGTAAACTTACTGTTCATCAGCGAACTCATACTGGAGAAAACCTCCATGTATGTGGTGAATGTGGAAAAGGATTTATCCAGAAGACTGCTCTCACTATTAATCAGCAAACTCATAGTGGAGAGAAACCACATAAATGTGGTGAATGTGGCAAAAGCTTCATTCGTAAAGGAAATCTCAAAACTCATATAAAAATTCACAGGAGTAAAACCCTATATATGTGGCAAAGGCTTTATCCAGAAGATTTCTCTCACTGTTCATCAGCTAATTCACACTCGGGAGAAACCCCATGTATGTCATGAATGTGGAAAAGCCTTTATCTGGATGGCTTCTCTTACTGTTCATCAGTGAACTCATACTGGAGAGAAACCCCATATATGTGATGAATGTGGAAAAGCTTTCAGCCAGACACAATGCCTTACAGCACATCAGAGATTTGACAAAAGGAAAAAAGCCCTTTGCATGAATTAAATGTGGAACATCTTATATGTGGGCATCAGATCTCGTTAATCATGAGAAATTTTCATCAAGAAAAACTTTCATTGGAGTTAGTGTAACAAAGCTTTCAAAACAAAGGAAGAGGTGCTGGAGTTTGGCCTGGGCCAAGTGTGTGAACGGACAGTTGTGACTTACCATATGGGTACCCGTGTTCTGTGTTGCTGTCCCTCTACTGACATGGCCCACCATTTTGGCGACAGATGACCTTCCAGACTTCCACAGAGTGCATGTTCTTCCTCAGATGCATGAAGGTTCCCTAGACTATACACGGTAGTCCCTGGAGAAGTGCTGACAAGGTGGGGAAACCACAGCTTCTGAGAGGAAAGCCTCACTGCCTTCATTCCCTTGTCTCTGCTGAAACTGAGTTTGTGTCTGGGCTCACACTGAGTTCCCATCACTGTGTAACTTGCACAGTAATACATGGCCGTGACGTCAGGATTCACAGAGCTCAGTTTTAAATTAACCTGGTTCTGGGATGTATCCCTGGTGATGCTGACTCAGTACTGGAGAGCTAGATTATAGTTTGTGCCCCCCATTCTCCCATATTATCCCAATCCACTCCAGATCCTTTCCTGGAGCCCGGTGGACCCAGGTCACATGATAGCTGGTTAAAGACAATCTAGAGACCGCACAAGTGAGAGATAGGGTCTGTGAGGGCCTCACTAGTCCAGGGCCTGACTCTTGTACCTGCACCTGGGCCTATACAGCTGGGGATAGAGAGAAACCCAGTGAGTCATGTGCCCCGATTCTTCACTCCCAGACTTCATGTCTGACTCCCTGAACCACTCACCACCCTGAGTTGCCAGAAAGAGGAAAACCCACACATGCTTCATGTTCATGTGGATAAGATTCGTGACACCCAGAAAATGCTCTCCAGGTGAGAAGGAATATGAATTTAAGTCCTTGCATGTTGTGGTTTTATTTGGGTTCTTGTCAGGCATTTGCGTGTGGGAGGTGCATGGTATGTAAAGGTGGAAAGGGCTGAATGGGGCCCCTGCCTCTGGGACTCACACTAGAAAAGTGATGCTGGTGGAGTCCTTGAGAGAACACAGCCCTCTCTTTGAGGTCTTCCCTCTACCAATCATGTGGACATCTGTGTAGATTTTAAGTTTAATGTAGCTTTACATCTATTACCATCAGAAGTACACAGATGATCTGGTGAAATTAAAGACAATCTCTAGGCTTACCATGCAATGGAATCAAGACTAGGCCTACCTGAATCTTTTCATTCCTTTGACCACGTAGGGAAACAAGTATATGTCTCCCTAAAACTCCTTTCCCCTATAACATTTCAGAATATTTGGGAAAGGATAAAATATACTGCGTTATAGTCCATGTTTAATATTGGAAAAAAAGTGTTTCCTACCAACAAGGTTATTTGTGGGGAAACAGGAACCCACAGAAGTCTTAAGAAGGTCATATTTCTTCCCATGGATTAGTACCCTCTGTGGGTGATGGGTATTCTGAGCCCCCTGCTGACAGCAACCCATCACATACAGGAGAGGTGTTTCCTGGGCTTACACAGTCTTCCAACTTCTGTGGGGCACACAGTAACATTTTCTCTGGTCATAAGCATTCAGATTGTTGGTCAGGAGTGTTACCTGGAGTTGTCTCTGCAGATTTCCAAACACGGGCACTGGAGCTACCATAGTGGTCAGCACAGCAGCTCTAACTACAGTCTGTATCCAGGCTCCTGTGGGGCCTAAGCACCCCTGCAAGTCAACTTTCTCCCAGAGGTTATTTTTACCTCTGGTCCCTCAGTGGGAAAAGCTTTAGAGGTAGAGAGTGCTACAAGTTGCAAACACTGTGAGCTGGATACAGTGAAAGGAAGTATGATCTACAGACATAGCTCTTTATACAGATTTTGATATTGAGATATAAGCCACAAAAAATACTGGTAAAGAAAATCTGGCTCAAAGACAAAGATATTCTACAGGATTTAGGCTGCCTTCTTTACAGAGGAACGGGGAAGTATTTAAATCAGGCTTCTATTCAAAATAATTGAAACTGGAACGTTTTAGTTAATTATTTGATGTTAAGGGGAAAGTTTCTAGTCAGAATTATTTTGGGGGTGGTTTTCTGTTATGTTTGATGGGAAATTTTGCAGATGTTTTTAATTGTTGAAAACAATACTCTAATGCCACTGAACTACACCTGAGAAGAATGTTGCAAATAGTATTTTGTTGCATGTTTCATGAGAAAAATATGTTCCAATACATGACAGAAAGTTTTGCACACATAGCTGCAAACGGACAGAAATTCTTGCCAGTACAATATTTCAAAAACTTTAAAATATTGAACAGGAAAAGGGATTGTGATATAAACCAATAACTGAATTTACAATAAAAAATTTCATAATGAAATAATCTATGTTTATTATTTTATTTGATTATTTGTTTTTTGCCCAAACCATCTTATAGTTAGCTGTGGTCGTCATATAATCATTTGTCAATTTCACAGGATTAAGAGTGAAGGGGTGGAGTCTAGCCAGTTAATCAGATCATAGCCAATGTGGCCTCTGTGTTGGAGTGGCCTCCTGAGGATTCTGGGAACTCCTTCATTCCTCCTTGAATGTAGGAGTCTGTCTCTCTCTGTCTCTTTCTGTTGACTTCCTGGGAGACATTGCAGCTGACAAGACATGTGGAACTATGTGAGTGCTCTCAGCTGGAGAAATCACGTGGACCCATGCGAGCGCTGAGATGCTTACAATGCCACCAGATCCAGAAGACTTCCCACCCACTGGCCTGTGCTCTTGCTGCATTTGGCATCATTGCATGTGTTTTGTGAGTCTGAAGAAGACTTTAAAAATAGGTATCGGACATATGGTCTAAGATTGGACTTAAGGAATTGATCTGGACTGGGCTGGGATGTTTTCTTGATATTTGAGTTCTCTTGTACATAAAGCTATTTCTCAAGGACGTGAGTGTCTATGAATTTGTTTCTCTAGTCTACCCATAGTAACATAGATATCATATCATCCCACAGTTCCATCACATCAAGCAGGAGGAAAACATCTTTCTTGAACTTTTTAATATCGGCTCCCTTTTACCCCACCCATTGCCCCACTGTATCTCCAAGAAATCCTTGTTTGTCTTGCTGCCTCTATACATTTATCAATTCTGGGTTCGTATACTGTTAAACAGAAAGACACATAACAAAACTCAAGAGAATTACCCCCAATTGCAAAATACATCTGAGGTGAACCCAAAAGGAATTGCAAGTTGAGGAAGAAGGCAGTCCAAGTGTACTCTTCTGTCCTTCCCTGGAGTCCAGGACTGAACCAGTTGTGTTTAGGATCAATTATGTCAGTCTGGCTCCTGGGATGTGGTGACCTTGCTGGATCACTGCCTTTCCAGGGCTTCTGTGTTCAAACATACTCTTTAGGTCTGGTGTCCTACAGCCTGCCCCTTCTACCTTTGGTTGAACACATGCTAACATTCCCCAAACTGATTGTTAAATATATTACAAGGAATACAAACGACGACGACAAAACTAACTCCCTGCCTTCCAGTAGATTCTCCCTCATAGCACAGCCCTATTTTGTCATCTTTGCTGGTGAGGAGGGAACACTGTTCTTTTAGCAGCTCAAACGAAGGATGCTTACAAAACAACATCCCTGCACTGGTCGCAAAGTGAGACTGCTGGCTGGGGGTAGTGAGACCCATTACTGATGAGCCAGCTCCATCTCTTCTCTGTGTGTGCAAAGTACTGTTGCATGCAGTGTTTGTTGGTAAACTGTGCTTTTGCTGGGGACCGCAGACAATGGTTTAACAGATTCATGCTGTTAAGTTGACCTTACATTACAATAGAGGGGGATACTATTGGAAGGAAGAATAAGGCTATTTTTGTACATCTACCTTTAAATTGAAGCAAAGCAAGTGAAAAAATATATTTAAAAGGAAAGCTAAGTGTTGGATCGGCCCTGTGAACAGCTCACTGCTGTGGGATTGCCAAATTTGCAGGTAGGTAGCTGGGTTGGGGCCTGGGATATAATACCAGGTGTCCTTTAAATTGGTTTATCCACAGAGAGCACAGCTGTGCTCTCAATCATGCCGTCGGAGTTCACAGCACCTTCCTGTGCTTTGCTTCCCTTGCAGATGCTGTGGCAACTCCCGGCCGAACTGTTGATACTTCAGGATCATCCCACAGAAGCCTGCAGAGACAACTGGAGGCTTGATGCTGAACCACAAGGTCTGCAGAGGGAGGAGAGCTCCCACTGGTGATAATCCCTAGCTATGCCCAGCTCCTTCCTGCAGATGATTAGATCAGGCCACGTGGAGAGAGTCTCAGCACTGGGGAAACAGGAGTGCTTGGAATCTGCCAGGAGCAGGGCTAGGTGTCGGTGGAGGTGTTTCTATATTGCTTTGAGAAAGGAATCACAAAATGCCTCACCGTGCTAGTAGAAATAGGACCTGGTATTTCCAGGTTTCCGGCACTTGTCCTGCACAGGCCAGGTACCTTTCAGAACTGGTGCCCAGACTGTAGCCTGATCCACTTCTGAATGTACACTCCTCCCTGGGCCATTCATTGTAATAGAAAATTGACACCCCAGGACCACGCATAAACAGCGGATAATTCTGAGCTGTTTAGGAAACCACTGTTATAAGCACAATAAAAGTGCACTCTTCTAAAAATAATTCACAGGGTACATAAGGGACTGTAGTGGATTGATTATACTCCTCCCTTGCCCCAAACCACAATAACCTCTGGAAATACAGACTGGTATCTCTCATGAATATAGATGCCAAAATCCTCAACAAAGCCCTGGTCAATAGAATCCAACAGCATATAAATTTATTTTAAAAGACCAATATTCTCAGGTCAATGAATCAGGACAGAAAACCCAACAATAAAAACATCCACATACAATTGATTTTTACATTGGCCCAAAAGACATTAAATGGGAAGCAGGTGCCCTCCTCAATAAATGGTGCTGGAAAATCTGGATAACTACCTGCAGAAGAATGAAATGAAATATCTCATTCTATGTACTAAAATAACTCCAGGTGGATTAAAACCTACATGTAAAATCCAGAGCTAGCAGGATCATTAGTCCAGGGAATACATGGGTTGGCAGAATTAACAAAAGAAACATACTCCATAGAAGGTAACATAGATGAATGGGACCTATGAAAAAGAAAACACTTGTGTAAATCAATAGAGTTTATTTAATAAAAGAGTAAAAAGAGAGCCCCCAGACTGGAAAAGGATATTTAGTAATGACACATCATATAAAAGACTGATGATTAAGATCCACAGAATTTTACAAGGTTATAGCAAGAAAAAAACTTGGTAAGATGGGCTAAAGACCTGAACAAACAATTCGTACAAGATGATAGATAAATGGCTAATAAACACATGTGGAAATGTTCTAGGTCTGTAGTCATTCAGGAATTGGAAATCAAAACAACAATGTGATACCAACTAAAGCCCAGTAATGTATCCCAATTTAAAAACAAAACATAACAGAACAATAAAGGGTGGACAGGGTCTGGTGGGATAAGGACTTTTGTACAACTGCTAGTAGTCATGTAAATATGTACAGCCACTATAGAAGGCGATATGGCGATACCTAAAACATATGGAAATTGAACTACCATCTGACTCACCAATACCATTACTGGGCATATACCCCAAAGAAATAAGAAAGAGATGATGAACAGACATGTGTTCCCCCATGATCATTGCAGCACAGTTCACAATAGCACGAAGCTGGAAACAGCCTAAATTCCCATCAAGAGAAAAGTGGATACATTAAAAAAAAACCAACTCTGATGTAAACACACAAATAATATGAATCCCTAAAAAGCAGCATTGAAACACTTCAAGTCGTGGAAGGATCTGGAAGACATGCTTAGTGAAGTTAGTCAAGCACAAAAGGACAAATGCTATTTAAGTTCACTCCACTTGGAAAAAGTCGCAGAAAGGGCACAAACTCAAGTTTGCACGTCATCAGGCCCTCTGGCTAGGAGCTAGATCGCCTGGGAAAGAGCTGGACCAGTGCCATGAACCACAAATCCTCTGGTTAAGGTAAGTATAGTGGAGGTCATTTGGCCAGAGGACACTTCCTGATCTCCTGATAGCTGGGATCCATTGGTGGGGGAAAGGGGGCAGGATGCTGAGTAGTAGCAATATGGATCTGGGGTGAGGTCCCCTGGAGAGGGTGGTGGCCCTCTCAAAGGGGTGAGGCTTAGTGATGGTAGGGCGTGGGCAGCACTGAAGAGGGGAGATGGAACAGTCAATTTTGGGTGAACGTAAGTGCATGTCTGCTCGGGTGTGGGAAAGGAGAGCTGACAGCCAAGTGGAGTAAGGAGAGACTGCAGGTGCTCTTCGGATCAAAAGGTAGGGAGGGTATTTCATGACTTGCACTCGGAGAGCAGAGCTGACTTAGGACTCTGGGGTTACCTGGGAAGCCAGGTCAGATGTCACAGAACAGTGGGAAACTGAATCCTGACTCTCAGAGTACAAGTCATGCTGCAGAGCTGCTTCTGTGGGATCCCCAAATGGGAACTCCACTGGGGGAACTGGATTCTACCCCAGACTCACTATAACCTGAGGAATTAAGCTGGAAAACACATGGTGTCTGGGGTTGAAGAAAATAGCTGTACCAAGAGCTGTCTACTATTGGTTGTCTAACAAACAAGTCTTGGTACAGCAAGTGTGCTGTGTTAAGACGTATTATCCTGGCAACTGTGTGGCTGTTCTGTTGCAGTCTGCTTATACTCATCTACATTAGGCTGTTTCTCACAGGTGTGCCGCCATTGGAGCTCACCGTCTTGAAGCAGTGTAATTTGTTTGGTTATTTTTCAGAAAATGAAACCTAGGGATGTTGTGCCCACAGGGAAAGAAAGCATAACAAGGTTTTAGGGTGCTTGAAGGGTGGAGGAGAAAAAAGGGAGATGATTTCAAGAAGTCTAGGAAGGAACCCTATCATTTGGAAAACATGTATGAGTATGCAAGAAATTGCACAATTCGTTTTGACAGAATTGAACTATGGAACAATATGACCTATACAGTGGTTCCCAAGTTAAATAATTTTAATTTTATCAAATAAAAGGTAATAAAGTAATAGATCAAAGAATGGGTTTGGGGCTTGCACTAAATCCTATCCCCAATTTAAGGACTATCAGTTCGAGCCCACAGGACGATGGCAACGTAGTGACACATGCCAGGGGGACTCTGCAGAATCCAGCCCAGGAGAGTTGCTTAGAGGGAAATTCAAAGCTGCTGGATCGCAGGAGGTGCATCATAAAGATAAGTATGCACACATCCACTGGGTTTTGAAGGCCTGTGGGTTTTGGCTTACATCACTGGAAGCCGCCGGGGGCTTGACCTTAGCCCAGCCACTGTAACTGCTGGAGCCCGGACCATTTGGAGCCCAGCCAATGTATCTGCCGGAGCCGGGGCCATTTGGAGCCTGTAGCAGGGCTTGGTCTAAACACAGCCACAATTTTCCCCTGCCTGCCTCAGGGCAGGGACAGGACCCTGGCAGCTCCACCAGCAGGGATCAGGATTCAGCTACATTGTTGCTTCTGTTTATATCTCTGCTCTCTATTCCAACACAGCCGTGGAGGGCTGCACAGGAGCTTTTTCATGTCATGGCCACAGCTTGCGGTGCCTACGTGGTCTGAGCAGGGACTAAACCCAACACCCCACAGCCCAACAGGCAGGGATCAGGGTTCAGCTACACTGCTGCATCTGTTAACATCTCTGCTCTGTGTCCCCCCACTTCTTTGGGGGCTGCTCAGCAGCTTTCTTGCGACTCTTGGGGCTCAGCTGTGGATAGCAGCTGGGGCTTGGGGCAGGGAGTAAGCCCTTGCAGCTCCACAGGCAGGGAGTGGGACTCAGCTACATAGTTGCTTTTGCTTCCCTCACTTCCCTATACCCCTGCAGAGTCTAGTCTAACATTTTAATTTTTCTCCCCCTGCTCTTTATTCCTACCCTGCTCTCTCATGCTCCATTGCAGACATATGGGGCACTCCCATTGCCCTAGGGCATTTGCGCCTTGGCCACACCCAGCTAGGTGAGCTCCACCGTGCATAGATAGCCAAAGGCTAGGGAAAGGCCTGCTTGCTCTCCAGGGGATACTCCTCAGACTTCTCACCAGGGAGTTCCTGCCTGAGTACCTGGGGACATAAGGCAGCTCAGCCAACACTTTTCAACATTCAAACCAATAACAGGAACATCAGCCCAGCCTGTGCAACACTGGGGCAGGCAGCCGACCTGCCATCTGGGGTACTCCCCTGATAGGGAAGCCACAGGAAGATAAAGTGGTAGGTTAATACCATAGCAAAATCAGCTGTAGGCAGTTCGAAGAAGCATTCCTGTAAGTCTTCCAGAGAGAGACTAGAAAATGGCACCTGGTCCCTCTAAAATAACTCAACGCAAAAAGCCATCACCCCTAACGACTTCAACGAAAAAAACAGGAGAAAAAAAGACAAAGGCAGAAGATGTCCTGAACATAACAACATACATAGAAGAAGCAGACATTGAGATGCCACTCAAAGAAATTCTCAGAATGCTGCTTGGAGCCATGCAGGATATGAGGGAAACAATACAGAAAAAGGATGAAACGATACAGGAGCTTAGCGAGGAGATAATGAAAAACAATAGCACAATCATGTTCCTTGAAAATTGATTGGAGGAATCAGAGAACCCTATCAGTGTCTTGGAGGACAGCCAAGCAGACTTTAATAAACGTGAACAAAAATCTAACAAGAGCATCAGAGAAGCTGAAGAAAACCTAAGAGCTATGTCTGATGCTATGAAGCAGAACATTAGAATTATTGGCCTACCGGAGGAAGACACAACAAAGAATCATCTGCTACAATAGCGAGAGAATTCTTGGAGGAAAACTTGCCCAGCCTAATGAATGAAAACCAGGCAACCATCCAGGAGGCTGAAAGAACACCAGCATGACAGGACCCCAAGATGAAATCACCAAGGCACATAATAGTTAAACTATCCAACTTTGAGGAAAAGGAGAAAATTATGACAGCAGCCAGGGAAAAACAAGCAGTCACATATAAAGGTTCCCACATAAGGATATGCTCAGACCTATCAGCAGAAACTATGAAAAAAAGGAGAGAGTGGAGTGACATTACTCCAAAAATTGAAGGAAAACAACGCAAATCCAAGAATATCTACCCAGCCAAATTATCGATCAAGATCGATGGAGAAGTAAAAGTCTTCCCAGACAAGGAAAAACTCAAAAATTACATTACAACAAACCCAGCCTTACAAAAGATCCTCGCCGACTCAGTATGGGCAGATGAACAACACTCACCAAGCACAAATAAGAGACCAATACATAGAACAACTTCACCCAGAGCACAACAAGGAGAAAAGAGACCCCAAGATAGCATTGGTTTAAGGATGGAAAGAAGTCAAGAATGATACACACAAAAAACACACACTAATGAGAAAGGAAAGTAGGAAAACTCCCAACACAAAAGGTATAAAATGGCATCACAGAGTCCACAGATGGAGATAATAACCCTGATTATCAGTGGCCTGAACTCAGGCATTAAAAGACTGAGACTAGCAGAATGGCTTAGAAAACACAACCCATCCATTTGCTGCCTACAGGAGACACATCTCAAGGCTACAGACAAAAATAGGCTGAGAATCAAAGGCTGGAGAAGGACCTACCAAGTACACAGCAATACAAAAAAAGCAGGGGTTGCAATCCTAATCTCGGAATAAATTGACCTCAAAGTACAAACCATAAAAAGAGATAAGGAAGGATACTATCTAATGCTCAAGGGAATCATAGACAATGAACCACTAAGCATTGTAAACATATATTCCCTGAATGAGAGACCAGCTGAATATGTCAACCAAACACTCCAAAAGATTAAGAAAAAATCACAGACCCGACAATTATAGTGGGTGACTTCAACACACCACTCTGAGAAAGATAGATCACAGGGAAAGAAACTCAACTATGATGCACATACCGGCTTGGGAGGAACTGGAGGAAATCATGCTAAGTGAAGTAAGTCAGGTACAAAAGGAAAAGTAAAACATGATCCTGCTGAGGCAAATATTAAAAAAAAATGCTAATGTGGCATAGGGGAAAAAGTTACTATATACTCACATTTTTGGGTTGAAGACTGTGTAGTATGGCAGAGACCAGATCAAAACCAGGGATGCACATAGTAGACAACTGGGGAGGAGGTGGGGAAAGAAAAATAAAAGGATGAATATAAGGAAGAAAAGGTGAGCTGGGGCATGGGGCACTAACCCACCCAAGGGGAGGGTATTGTTTATATCTCCACAGGGAAAGTGGGACCAGACTTCCACCCAGTGCCGCGAGGTGTGAATGCAGCATTCCGGAGTGGAGTAGGGAACCAGTGGAGAGGTCTGGGAGGCTGGCCCCAACACCAAAAATTAAGTGGATTCCTGCCCCTCCCCCAAGAAGAATTTGTTTCAAAGGACGACATTGATTCTACAGCTCGGGCAGAAGGATATATCGGATCAGAGCACACGGGCGCAGATGAAGGGGAGGAGGAGAGAGTGGAGCACAGACTTGCCCACCAGGCCGTGAGGATGATGTTCCTGATTAGAGCAGCCAGTCCACAGAGAGGACAACATGGCCCCCACTATAAGACATGAAACCCCTCAGTGACCAATGGCGCTACCGGAGAAAGCATCAGAGACACAGTGTGCAGATTGCACCTGACCTGATCCAACCACACTGAGGCAAATCACTGGGAGAGTTCAGCAGAACAGCAAGGGAATGGAGTGGCAAGGTCCCCAGGGAATGCTGAAAGTGGATTTGGGGCCAGGGCGTGGTGCCCATACAGACTGGACTGGAAAACACTCCTAAAGGCCAACAAACGAACCTTGAACTAACTACAAGCTTTTCTATCTTGATGTGTTTTGTTTTGTTCTTTGTCAGTGGTTTGTTGTTGTTTTGTTGTCTGGCTGTATACTGTTGCTTTGTTTTCCTCTGTCTTATTTTTGTGCATGTTATTATCTCCACAGGTTTGTCTACATAAGACAGGCTGGATGAACTATCTGGAGGAAAAACAAAGGGACCGACAGTTCTGGGGGTACCTGGGATAGGGGGAGATTGGGCGTAAAGAAGTGGTGTTAACAAACCCAGGGACAAGGGAGCAACATGGGATCCAAATTGGTGGCGAGGTGGGGAGTGGCTGGCCTGGTAGGGAATGATAAGGGCAAGGTTACTTAAAGAAGAGGTATAGCTGTAAGCCAGGTGGGGATGGAGCATGATAGTGGGGCAGGAGGAAAGTCAAGGGAAATAGAGAAAAGAACTAGGAGGCAAAGTGCATTTATAGAGGTCTAGACAAAGACATGTACATGCAAATATATATATATGAGGATGGGAAAATAGATCTATGTGTCTATATTTATAGGTTTAGTATTAAGGTGGCAGAAGGACCTTGGGCCTCTACTGAAGCACTCCCTCAATACATGAATAGTTTCTTCTATTAAATTGTCATTCTATGATCCTCACCCTCCCGACACAATTGCTGAAGCCAAAGCATTTGAACAAGTAAATATGAAGAAAGTTGATGGTGCCCGGCTATCAAAAGAGATAGCGTCTGGGGTCTTAAAGCCTTGAAGGTGCAAAAGTGGCCATCTAGCTCAGAAGCAACAAAGCCCACATGGAAGAGCACATCAGCTTGTGTGATCACGTGGTCCCGATGGGATCAGTTTTCAGGTATCAAAGAGCAAAAAATCATATCATTGGCTGCACAGCTCCATGATACGATTGTCGAGGACAAACGGGTGCATAAGCAAACGTGGCAAAGGAATCTGATGATGCCCGGCTATCAAAAGAGATAGTGTCTGGGGTCTTAATGCCTTGAAGGTGAGCAAGCGGCCATCTAGCTCAGAAGCAATAAAGCCCACACGGAAGAAGCACACCAGCTTGTGTGATCACGAGGTGCCAAAGGTATCAGGAATAAGGCATCATCATAAAAAAAACAAAACCCAAAAACTTAACATCGTGAATGAAGGAGGAAGTGTAGAGTGGAGACCCAAAGCCCATTTGTCGGCCACTGGAGATCCCCTCACAGAGGAGTCTAGGGGAGGAGATGAGTCAGTCAGGGTGCGATGTAGCACCAATGAAGTATACAACTTTCCTCCAGTTCCTAAATGCTTCCTCCACCCCACCCCCCAACTATCATGATCTGAAATCTACCTTGATAGAGCAGAGGTTGTACACTGGTGCATATAGGAGCTGGAGGCACAGGGAATCCAGGGTGGATGATACCTTCAGGACCAGGAGTGTGAGGTGCGATACTGGGAGGGTAGAGGGTGAGTGGGCTGGAAAGGGGAAACCGATTACAAGGATCTACATGTGACCTCCTCCCTGAGGGACAACAGAAAAGGGGTGAAGGGAGACGCTGGATAGGGCAAGATATGACAAAATAATAATTTAAAAATTATTAAGGGCTCATGAGGTAGGGGTAGCAGGGAGGGAGGGGAAAAAAGAGGATCTGATGCAAAGGGCTTAAATGGAGAGCAAATGCTTTGAAAATGATGAGGACAAAGAATGTACAGATGTGCTTTATACAATTGATGTATGTATACGTATGAATTGTGATAAGAGTTGTATGAGTAATAAAATGTTAAAAAAAGAAAGTAATCTAAGAAGTTGTCCTAAATATAGAAGAGCACGGAAATAATATTTGTGAAAGCCTTATTAATTCCCTGTAGTGTGAAGATGCCTTAATACTGCATGCCATAAGGTAGTCTGACTTGAAAAACGTACTGATGAAGATCAGAGACTGGTGCCTTAACTACAGAATACAGCTCGATGAAAGAAAACCAAAATCCTCACTATAGGACCAATACAAATTACCATGAAAAATGGAGATATCATTGAAGTTGTCAAGGATTTCATTTCACTTGGACCTCAATCAATATACACAGAAGCCATAGACAAGTGATGTGTTTCCCTGGGCATATTTGTTTCCCAGGACCTCTTTAAACATTTAAAAAGCAGTGTCTATTTGAGAACTAATATTTACCAGATCCAAGCTATTTTATTTTTAATTGTCTCATATGCCACTGAAAGTTGAAAAATGAATGAGGCTGTTTAAAAGTAAAATGATGCATTTTAATTATAGTGCTAGTGAAGAACTTGATAGTTTGATGCACTGTCAATTGTAGCTTAGAAGTTGTACAATTATAATGCTTGTCATAAATGGATACTATGAAAATTCATTTTAAGTATATTAGAAATTTGTTGAGAGATCTGTCCATTAAAGGACATCATGCTTGATAAAGCAAAATATCATTGAAAAAAGGATGAACTTCAACAACATAGAACATCACAGTAACTGCAACTAAGCCCAAACTTGACAACTGTGAGAAGGAAGCAGGACCCATATGTGTTTCATTCTTTTTTTTCTCTAACATTTCTATGAGAGTGACATGATTTAATTTGACTTAAACAGCAAAATGCAATGCCAATGACAAACATTTTGCTTGATGCATAGTTAATTAAATTTTTCCCTTTACATATTGGCACCTGATAAGGATACCATTTAATACCACTTTTATTTAATAATATGCTGCAAGTCTTTATGGCAGTTATTGATCAACAAGTGTCTAATAAAAGCTGACAATGGTAGCAAAGATGTAAAACTGTAATTGGAGATGGTATCACTCTAAACATGGACAATCCAAGGCCCTACAAGAAAATCATTGCATCCAAATGAAATGTTCAGCAATTTCACACGCCATAGGTCAATATAGAAAAGTCCATTTGGATTCCGTGTACCAACAGAGAACGCCTAGGGGAGCCCGAGCCTAAAGCCTAGGGGTGCCCTAGCCTGAAGGCTAGGGGAGCGCTAGCCTGAAGCCTAGGGGTGCCCGAGCCTGAAGGCTAGGGGAGTCCTAGCATTAGCCGAGGGGAGCCCTAGCCTAACGCCTAGGGGTGCCCTAGCATGAAGGCTAGGGGAGCCCTAGCCTAAAGCCTAGGGGTGCCCTAGCCTGAAGGCTAGGGGAGCCCTAGCCTTAGCCTAGGGGAGCCCTAGCCTAAAGCCTAGGGGTGCCCTAGCCTGAAGGCTAGGGGAGTCCTAGCCTTAGCCGAGGGGAGCCCTAGCCTAACGCCTAGGGGTGCCCTAGCATGAAGGCTAGGGGAGCCCTAGCCTAAAGCCTAGGGGTGTCCTAGCCTGAAGGCTAGGGGAGCCCTAGCCTTAGCCTAGGGGAGCCCTAGCCTAAAGCCTAGGGGTGCCCTAGCCTGAAGGCTAGGGGAGCCCTAGCCTTAGCCTAGGGGAGCCCTAGCCTAAAGCCTAGGGGTGCCCTAGCCTGAAGGCTAGGGGAGCCCTAGCCTTAGCCTAGGGGAGCCCTAGCCTAAAGCCTAGGGGTGCCCTAGCCTGAAGGCTAGGGGAGCCCTAGCCTTAGCCTAGGGGAGCCCTAGCCTAAAGCCTAGGGGTCCCCAAGCCTGAAGGCTAGGGGAGCCCTAGCCTTAGCTTAGGGGAGCCCTAGCCTAAAGCCTAGGGGTGCCCTAGCCTGAAGGCTAGGGGAGCCCTAGCCTTAGCCTAGGGGAGCCTAAAGCCTAGGGGTGCCCTAGCCTGAAGGCTAGGGGAGCCCTAGCCTTAGCCTAGTGGAGCCTAAAGCCTAGGGGTGCCCAACCTGAAGGCTAGGGGAGCCCTAGCCTCAGCCCAGGGGAGCCTAAAGCATAGGGGTGCCCTAGCCTGAAGGCTAGGGGAGCCCTAGCCTTAGCCTAGGGGAGCCTAAGGCCTAGGGGTGCCCTAGCTTGAAGGCTAGGTGAGCCCTAGCATTAGCCCAAGGGCGCCTAAAGCTTAGGGGTGCCCTAGCCTGAAGGCTAGGGGAGCCCTAGCCTTAGACCAGGGGAGCCTAAATCCTAGGGGTGCCCTAGCCTGAAGGCTAGGGGAGCCCTAGGCTTAGCCTAGGGGAGCCCTAGCCTAAAGCCTAGGGGTGCCCTAGCCTGAAGGCTATGTGAGCCCTAGCCTTAGCCTAGGGTAGCCTAAAGCCTTGGGGTGCCCTAGCCTGTAGGCTAGGGGAGCCCTACCCTTAGCCTAGGGGAGCCTAAAGCCTAGGGGTGCCCTAGCCTGAAGGCTAGGGGAGCCCTAGCCTTTGTCTGGGGGAGCCCTAGCCTAAAGCCTAGGGGTGCCCTTGCCTGAAGGCTAGGGGAGCCCTAGCCTAAAGCCTAGGGGTGCCCTAGCCTGAAGGCTAGGGGAGGCCTAGTCTTAGCCTAGGGGAGCCCTTGCCTAAAGCCTAGGGGTGCCCTAGCCTGAAGGCTAGGGGAGCCCTAGGCTTAGCCTAGGGGAGCCCTAGCCTAAAGCCTAGGGGTGCCCTAGCGATAAGGCTAGGGGAGCCCTAGCCTTAGCCTAGGGGAGCCCTAGACTAAAGCTAGGGGTGCCCTAGCCTGAAGGCTAGGGGAGCCATAACCTTAGCCTATGGAAGCCCTAGCCTAAAGCCTAGGGGTGCCCTAGCCTGAAGGCTAGGGGAGCCCTAGCCTTAGCCTAGGGGAGCCCTAGCCTAAAGCCTAGGGGTGCCCTAGCCTGAAGGGTAGGGGAGCCTTAGCCTTAGCCTAGGGGAGCCCTAGCCTAAAGCCTAGGGGTGCCCTAGCCTGAAGGCTTGGGGAGCCTTAGCCTTAGCCTAGGGGAGCCCTTGCCTAAAGCCTAGGGGTGCTCTAGCCTGAAGGCTAGAGGAGCCCTAGGCTTAGCCTAGTGGAGCCCTAGCCTAAAGCCTAGGGGTGCCCTAGCATGAAGGCTAGGGGAGCCCTAGCCTTAGACTAGGGGAGCCCTAGACTAAAGCTAGGGGTGCCCTAGCTTGAAGGCTGGGGGAGCCCTAACCTTAGCCTATGGAAGCCCTAGCCTAAAGCCGAGGGGTACCCTAGCCTGAAGGCTAGGGGAGCCCTAGCCTTAGCCTAGGGGAGCCCTAGCCTAAAGCCTAGGGGTGCCCTAGCCTGAAGGCTAGGGGAGCCCTAGCCTTAGCCTAGGGGAGCCCTAGCCTAAAGCCTAGTGGTGCCCTAGCCTGAAGGCTAGGGGAGCCCTTGCCTTAGCCTAGGGGAGCCCTAGCCTAAAGGATAGGGGAGCCCTAGCCTTAGCCTAGGGGAGCCCTAGCCTAAAGCCTAGGGGTGCCCTTTTCTGAAGGCTAGGGGAGCCCTATCCTTAGCCTAGGGGAGCCTAAAGCCTAGGGGTGCCCTAGCCTGAAGGCTAGGGGAGCCCTATCCTTAGCCTAGGGGAGCCTAAAGCCTAGGGGTGCCCTAGCCTGAAGGCTAGGGGAGCCCTATCCTTAGCCTAGGGGAGCCTAAAGCCTAGGGGTGCTCTAGCCTGAAGGCTAGGGGAGCCCTAGCCTTAGACTAGGGGAGCCTAAAGCCTAGGGGTGCCCAAGCCTGAAGGCGAGGGGAGCCCTAGCCTTAGCCTAGGGGAGCCTAAAACCTAGCGGTGCCCTAGCCTGAAGGCGAGGGGAGCCCTAGCCTTAGCCTAGGGGTGTCTAAAGCCTAGGGGTGCCCTAGCCTGAAGGCTAGGGGAGCCCTAGCCTTAGCCTAGGGGAGCCTAAAGCTTAGGGGAGCCCTAGCCTGAAGCCTAGGGGAGCCCTAGCCTGAAGGCTAGGGGAACCCGAGCCTGAAGGCTAGGCCAGCCCTAGCCTAAAGCCTAGGGGAGCCCTAGCCTGAAGGCTAGGGCAGCCCTAGCCTTAGCCCAGGGGAGCCTAAAGCCTAGGGGTGCCCTAGCCTGAAGGCTAGGGGAGCCCTAGCCTTAGCCCAGGGGAGCCTAAAGCCTAGGGGTTCCCTAGCCTGAAGGCTAGGGGAGCCCTAGCCTTAGCCCAGGGGAGCCAAAAGCCTAGGGGTGCCCTAGCCTGAAGGCTAGGGGAGCCCTAGCCTTAGCCCAGGGGAGCCTAAAGCCTAGGGGTGCCCTAGCTTGAAGGCTAGGTGAGCCCTTGCCTTAGCCCATGGGCACCTAAAGCTTAGGGGTGCCCTAGCCTGAAGGCTAGGGGAGCCCTAGCCTTAGCCTAGGGGAGCCCTAGCCTTAGCCTAGGGGAGCCTAAAGCCTAGGGGTGCCCTAGCCTGAAGGGTAGGGGAGCCCTAGCCTTAGCCCAGGAGAGCCTAAAGCCTAGGGGTGCCCTAGCCTGAAGGCTAGGTGAGCCCTAGCCTTAGCCCAGGAGAAATTAAAGCCTAGGGGTGCCCTAGCCTGAAGGCTAGGTGAGCCCTAGCCTTAGCCCAGGGGAGCCTAAAGCCTAGGGGTGCCCTAGCCTGAAGGCTAGGGGAGCCCTAGCCTTAGCCCCTGAGAGCCTAAAGCCTAGGGGTGACCTAGCCTGAAGGCTAGGGGAGCCCTAGCCTTAGCCCAGGGGAGCCTAAAGCCTAGGGGTTCCCTAGCCTGAAGGCAAGGGGAGCCCTAGCCTTAGCCAGGGGAGCCAAAAGCCTAGGGGTGCCCTAGCCTAAAGGCTAGGGGAGCCCTAGCCTTAGCCTAGGGGAGCCTAAAGCCTAGGGGTGCCCTAGCTTGAAGGCTATGTGAGCCCTAGCCTTAGCCCAGGGGCGCCTAAAGCTTAGAGGTGCCCTAGCCTGAAGGCTAGGGGAGCCCTAGCCTTAGCCTAGGGGAGCCCTAGCCTTAGCCTAGGAGAGCCTAAAACCTGGGGGTGCCCTAGCCTGAAGGCTAGGGGAGCCCTAGCCTTAGCCCAGGGGAGCCTAAAGCCTAGGGGTGCCCTAGCCTGAAGGCTAGGTGAGCCCTAGCCTTAGCCCAGGGGAGCCTAAAGCCTAGGGGTGCCCTAGCCTGAAGGCTAGGGGAGCCCTAGCCTTAGCCAAGGAGAGCCTAAAGCCTAGGGGTGCCCTAGCCTGAAGGCTAGGGGAGCCCTAGCCTTAGCCCAGGGGAGCCTAACGGCTAGGGGTGCCATAGCCTGAAGGCTAGGGGAGCCCTAGCCTAAAGCCTAGGGGAGCCCGAGCCTGAAGGCTTGGGGAGCCCTAGCCTAAAGCCTAGGGGAGCCCTAGCCTGAAGGCTAGGGGAGCCCTAGCCTTAGCCCAGGGGAGCCTAAAGCTTAGCGGTGCCCTAGCCTGATGGCTAGGGGAGCCCTAGCCTTAGCCCAGGGTAGCCTAAAGCCTAGGGGTGCCCTTGCCTGATTTCTAGGGGAGCCCTAGCCTTAGCCTAGGGGAGCCTCAAGCCTAGGGGAGCCCTAACCTGAGGGTAAGGGGAGCCCTAGCCTTAGCCTAGGGGAGCCTCAAGCCTTGGTGTACCCTAGCCTGAGGGCTAGGGGAGCCCTAGCCTTAGCCTAGGGGAGCCTCAAGTCTAGGGGTGCCCTAGCCTGAGGGCTAGGGGAGCCCTAGCCTTAGCCTAAGGGAGCCTCAAGCCTAGAGGTGCCCTAGCCTGAGGGCTAAAGGAGCCCTAGCCTTAGCCTAGGGGAGCCCTAGCCTTAGCCTAGGGGAGCCTAAAGCCTAGGGGTGCCCTAGCCTGAAGGGTAGGGGAGCCCTAGCCTTAGCCCAGGGGAGCCTAAAGCCTAGGGGTGCCCTAGCCTGAAGGTTAGGTGAGCCCTAGCCTTAGCCCAGGGGAAATTAAAGCCTAAGGGTGCCCTAGCCTGAAGGCTAGGTGAGCCCTAGCCTTAGCCCAGGGGAGCCTAAAGCCTAGGGGTGCCCTAGCCTGAAGGCTAGGGGAGCCCTAGCCTTAGCCCAGGAGAGCCTAAAGCCTAGGGGTGACCTAGCCTGAAGGCTAGGGGAGCCCTAGCCTTAGCCCAGGGGAGCCTAAAGCCTAGGGGTTCCCTAGCCTGAAGGCAAGGAGAGCCCTAGCCTTAGCCGAGGGGAGCCAAAAGCCTAGGGGTGCCCTAGCCTAAAGGCTAGGGGAGCCCTAGCCTTAGCCTAGGGGAGCCTAAAGCCTAGGGGTGCCCTAGCTTGAAGGCTAGGTGAGCCCTAGCCTTAGCCCAGGGGCGCCTAAAGCTTAGGGGTGCCCTAGCCTGAAGGCTAGGGGAGCCCTAGCCTTAGCCTAGGGGAGCCCTAGCCTTAGCCTAGGGGAGCCTAAAGCCTAGGGGTGCCCTAGCCTGAAGGCTAGGGGAGCCCTAGCCTTAGCCCAGGGGAGCCTAAAGCCTAGGGGTGCCCTAGCCTGAAGGCTAGGTGAGCCCTAGCCTTAGCCCAGGGGAGCTAAAGCCTAGGGGTGCCCTAGCCTGAAGGCTAGGGGAGCCCTAGCCTTAGCCCAGGGGAGCCTAACGGCTAGGGGTGCCATAGCCTGAAGGCTAGGGGAGCCCTAGCCTAAAGCCTAGGGGAGCCCGAGCCTGAAGGCTTGGGGAGCCCTAGCCTAAAGCCTAGGGGAGCCCTAGCCTGAAGGCTAGGGGAGCCCTAGCCTTAGCCCAGGGGAGCCTAAAGCTTAGCGGTGCCCTAGCCTGATGGCTAGGGGAGTCCTAGCCTTAGCCCAGGGGAGCCTAAAGCCTAGGGGTGCCCTAGCCTGATTTCTAGGGGAGCCCTAGCCTTAGCCTAGGGGAGCCTCAAGCCTAGGGGAGCCCTAGCCTGAGGGTAAGGGGAGCCCTAGCCTTAGCCTAGGGGAGCCTCAAGCCTAGGTGTACCCTAGCCTGAGGGCTAGGGGAGCCCTAGCCTTAGCCTAAGGGAGCCTCAAGCCTAGCGGTGCCCTACCCTGAGGGCTAGAGGAGCCCTAGCCTTAGCCTAGGGGATCCTTAAGCCTAGGGGTACCCTAACCTGAGGTCTAGGGGAGCCCTATCCTTAGCCTAGGGGAGCCTAAAGCCTAGGGGTGCCCTAGCCTGAAGGCTAGGGGAGCCCTATCCTTAGCCTAGGGGAGCCTAAAGCCTAGGGGTGCCCTAGCCTGAAGGCTAGGGGAGCCCTAGCCTTAGCCTAGGGGAGCCTAAAGCCTAGGGGTGCTCTAGCCTGAAGGCTAGGGGAGCCATAGCCTTAGACTAGGTGAGCCTAAAGCCTAGGGGTGCCCAAGCCTGAAGGCGAGGGGAGCCCTAGCCTTAGCCTAGGGGAGCCTAAAGCCTAGGGGTGCCCTAGCCTGAAGGCGAGGGGAGCCCTAGCCTTAGCCTAGGGGAGTCTAAAGCCTAGGGGTGCCCTAGCCTGAAGGCTAGGGGAGCCCTAGCCTTAGCCTAGGGGAGCCTAAAGCCTAGGGGAGCCCTAGCCTGAAGCCTAGGGGTGCCCTAGCCTGAAGGCTAGGGGAACCCGAGCCTGAAGGCTAGGGGAGCCCTAGCCTAAAGCCTAGGGGAGCCCTAGCCTAAAGCCTAGGGGAGCCCTAGCCTGAAGGCTAGGGCAGCCCTAGCCTTAGCCCAGGGGAGCCTAAAGCCTAGGGGTGCCCTATCCTGAAGGCTAGGGGAGCCCTAGCCTTAGCCCAGGGGAGCCTAAAGCCTAGGGGTTCCCTAGCCTGAAGGCTAGGGGAGCCCTAGCCTTAGCCCAGGGGAGCCAAAAGCCTAGGGGTGCCCTAGCCTGAAGGCTACGGGAGCCCTAGCCTTAGCCTAGGGGAGCCTAAAGCCTAGGGGTGCCCTAGCTTGAAGGCTAGGTGAGCCCTTGCCTTAGCCCATGGGCACCTAAAGCTTAGGGGTGCCCTAGCCTGAAGGCTAGGGGAGCCCTAGCCTTAGCCTAGGGAAGCCCTAGCCTTAGCCTAGGGGAGCCTAAAGCCTAGGGGTGCCCTAGCCTGAAGGGTAGGGGAGCCCTAGCCTTAGCCCAGGGGAGCCTAAAGCCTAGGGGTGCCCTAGCCTGAAGGCTAGGTGAGCCCTAGCCTTAGCCCAGGGGAAATTAAAGCCTAGGGGTGCCCTAGCCTGAAGGCTAGGTGAGCCCTAGCCTTAGCCCAGGGGAGCCTAAAGCCTAGGGGTGCCCTAGCCTGAAGGCTAGGGGAGCCCTAGCCTTAGCCCAGGAGAGCCTAAAGCCTAGGGGTGACCTAGCCTGAAGGCTAGGGGAGCCCTAGCCTTAGCCCAGGGGAGCCTAAAGCCTAGGGGTTCCCTAGCCTGAAGGCAAGGGGAGCCCTAGCCTTAGCCCAGGGGAGCCAAAAGCCTAGGGGTGCCCTAGCCTAAAGGATAGGGGAGCCCTAGCCTTAGCCTAGGGGAGCCTAAAGCCTAGGGGTGCCCTAGCTTGAAGGCTAGGTGAGCCCTAGCCTTAGCCCAGGGGCGCCTAAAGCTTAGGGGTGCCCTAGCCTGAAGGCTAGGGGAGCCCTAGCCTTAGCCTAGGGGAGCCCTAGCCTTAGCCTAGGGGAGCCTAAAGCCTAGGGGTGCCCTAGCCTGAAGGCTAGGGGAGCCCTAGCCTTAGCCCAGGGGAGTATAAAGCCTAGGGGTGCCCTAGCCTGAAGGCTAGGTGAGCCCTACCTTAGCCCAGGGGAGCCTAAAGCCTAGGGGTGCCCTAGCCTGAAGGCTAGGTGAGCCCTAGCCTTAGCCCAGGAGAGCCTAAAGCCTAGGGGTGCCCTAGCCTGAAGGCTAGGGGAGCCCTAGCCTTAGCCCAGGGGAGCCTAACGGCTAGGGGTGCCATAGCCTGAAGGCTAGGGGAGCCCTAGCCTAAAGCCTAGGGGAGCCCGAGCCTGAAGGCTTGGGGAGCCCTAGCCTAAAGACTAGGGGAGCCCTAGCCTGAAGGCTAGGGGAGCCCTAGCCTTAGCCCAGGGGAGCCTAAATCTTAGCGGTGCCCTAGCCTGATGGCTAGGGGAGCCCTAGCCTTAGCCCAGGGGAGCCTAAAGCCTAGGGGTGCCCTAGCCTGAAGGCGAGGGGAGCCCTAGCCTTAGCCTAGGGGAGTCTAAAGCCTAGGGGTGCCCTAGCCTGAAGGCTAGGGGAGCCCTAGCCTTAGCCTAGGGGAGCCTAAAGCCTAGGGGAGCCCTAGCCTGAAGCCTAGGGGTGCCCTAGCCTGAAGGCTAGGGGAACCCGAGCCTGAAGGCTAGGGGAGCCCTAGCCTAAAGCCTAGGGGAGCCCTAGCCTGAAGGCTAGGGCAGCCCTAGCCTTAGCCCAGGGGAGCCTAAAGCCTAGGGGTGCCCTATCCTGAAGGCTAGGGGAGCCCTAGCCTTAGGCCAGGGGAGCCTAAAGCCTAGGGGTTCCCTAGCCTGAAGGCTAGGGGAGCCCTAGCCTTAGCCCAGGGGAGCCAAAAGCCTAGGGGTGCCCTAGCCTGAAGGATACGGGAGCCCTAGCCTTAGCCTAGGGGAGCCTAAAGCCTAAGGGTGCCCTAGCTTGAAGGCTAGGTGAGCCCATGCCTTAGCCCATGGGCACCTAAAGCTTAGGGGTGCCCTAGCCTGAAGGCTAGGGGAGCCCTAGCCTTAGCCTAGGGGAGCCCTAGCCTTAGCCTAGGGGAGCCTAAAGCCTAGGGGTGCCCTAGCCTGAAGGGTAGGGGAGCCCTAGCCTTAGCCCAGGGGAGCCTAAAGCCTAGGGGTGCCCTAGCCTGAAGGCTAGGTGAGCCCTAGCCTTAGCCCAGGGGAAATTAAAGCCTAGGGGTGCCCTAGCCTGAAGGCTAGGTGAGCCCTAGCCTTAGCCCAGGGGAGCCTAAAGCCTAGGGGTGCCCTAGCCTGAAGGCTAGGGGAGCCCTAGCCTTAGCCCCTGAGAGCCTAAAGCCTAGGGGTGACCTAGCCTGAAGGCTCGGGGAGCCCTAGCCTTAGCCCAGGGGAGCCTAAAGCCTAGGGGTGCCCTAGCCTAAAGGCTAGGGGAGCCCTAGCCTTAGCCTAGGGGAGCCTAAAGCCTAGGGGTGCCCTAGCTTGAAGGCTATGTGAGCCCTAGCCTTAGCCCAGGGGCGCCTAAAGCTTAGGGGTGCCCTAGCCTGAAGGCTAGGGGAGCCCTAGCCTTAGCCTAGGGGAGCCCTAGCCTTAGCCTAGGGGAGCCTAAAACCTGGGGGTGCCCTAGCCTGAAGGCTAGGGGAGCCCTAGCCTTAGCCCAGGGGAGCCTAAAGCCTAGGGGTGCCCTAGCCTGAAGGCTAGGTGAGCCCTAGCCTTAGCCCAGGGGAGCCTAAAGCCTAGGGGTGCCCTAGCCTGAAGGCTAGGGCAGCCCTAGCCTTAGCCCAGGGGAGCCTAAAGCCTAGGTGTGCCCTATCCTGAAGGCTAGGGGAGCCCTAGCCTTAGCCCAGGGGAGCCTAAAGCCTACGGGTTCCCTAGCCTGAAGGCGAGGGGAGCCCTAGCCTTAGCCCAGGGGAGCCAAAAGCCTAGGGGTGCCCTAGCCTGAAGGCTACGGGAGCCCTAGCCTTAGCCTAGGGGAGCCTAAAGCCTAGGGGTGCCCTAGCTTGAAGGCTAGGTGAGCCCTTGCCTTAGCCCATGGGCACCTAAAGCTTAGGGGTGCCCTAGCCTGAAGGCTAGGGGAGCCCTAGCCTTAGCCTAGGGGAGCCCTAGCCTTAGCCTAGGGGAGCCTAAAGCCTAGGGGTGCCCTAGCCTGAAGGGTAGGGGAGCCCTAGCCTTAGCCCAGGGGAGCCTAAAGCCTAGGGGTGCCCTAGCCTGAAGGCTAGGTGAGCCCTAGCCTTAGCCCAGGGGAAATTAAAGCCTAGGGGTGCCCTAGCCTGAAGGCTAGGTGAGCCCTAGCCTTAGCCCAGGGGAGCCTAAAGCCTAGGGGTGCCCTAGCCTGAAGGCTAGGGGAGCCCTAGCCTTAGCCCAGGAGAGCCTAAAGCCTAGGGGTGACCTAGCCTGAAGGCTAGGGGAGCCCTAGCCTTAGCCCAGGGGAGCCTAAAGCCTAGGGGTTCCCTAGCCTGAAGGCAAGGGGAGCCCTAGCCTTAGCCCAGGGGAGCCAAAAGCCTAGGGGTGCCCTAGCCTAAAGGATAGGGGAGCCCTAGCCTTAGCCTAGGGGAGCCTAAAGCCTAGGGGTGCCCTAGCTTGAAGGCTAGGTGAGCCCTAGCCTTAGCCCAGGGGCGCCTAAAGCTTAGGGGTGCCCTAGGCTGAAGGCTAGGGGAGCCCAAGCCTTAGCCTAGGGGAGCCCTAGCCTTAGCCTAGGGGAGCCTAAAGCCTAGGGGTGCCCTAGCCTGAAGGCTAGGGGAGCACTAGCCTTAGCCCAGGGGAGTATAAAGCCTAGGGGTGCCCTAGCCTGAAGGCTAGGTGAGCCCTAGCCTTAGCCCAGGGGAGCCTAAAGCCTAGGGGTGCCCTAGCCTGAAGGCTAGGTGAGCCCTAGCCTTAGCCCAGGAGAGCCTAAAGCCTAGGGGTGCCCTAGCCTGAAGGCTAGGGGAGCCCTAGCCTTAGCCCAGGGGAGCCTAACGGCTAGGGGTGCCATAGCCTGAAGGCTAGGGGAGCCCTAGCCTAAAGCCTAGGGGAGCCCGAGCCTGAAGGCTTGGGGAGCCCTAGCCTAAAGACTAGGGGAGCCCTAGCCTGAAGGCTAGGGGAGCCCTAGCCTTAGCCCAGGGGAGCCTAAATCTTAGCGGTGCCCTAGCCTGATGGCTAGGGGAGCCCTAGCCTTAGCCCAGGGGAGCCTAAAGCCTAGGGGTGCCCTAGCCTGAAGGCGAGGGGAGCCCTAGCCTTAGCCTAGGGGAGTCTAAAGCCTAGGGGTGCCCTAGCCTGAAGGCTAGGGGAGCCCTAGCCTTAGCATAGGGGAGCCTAAAGCCTAGGGGAGCCCTAGCCTGAAGCCTAGGGGTGCCCTAGCCTGAAGGCTAGGGGAACCCGAGCCTGAAGGCTAGGGGAGCCCTAGCCTAAAGCCTAGGGGAGCCCTAGCCTAAAGCCTAGGGGAGCCCTAGCCTGAAGGCTAGGGCAGCCCTAGCCTTAGCCCAGGGGAGCCTAAAGCCTAGGGGTGCCCTATCCTGAAGGCTAGGGGAGCCCTAGCCTTAGCCCAGGGGAGCCTAAAGCCTAGGGGTTCCCTAGCCTGAAGGCTAGGGGAGCCCTAGCCTTAGCCCAGGGGAGCCAAAAGCCTAGGGGTGCCCTAGCCTGAAGGCTACGGGAGCCCTAGCCTTAGCCTAGGGGAGCCTAAAGCCTAGGGGTGCCCTAGCTTGAAGGCTAGGTGAGCCCTTGCCTTAGCCCATGGGCACCTAAAGCTTAGGGGTGCCCTAGCCTGAAGGCTAGGGGAGCCCTAGCCTTAGCCTAGGGGAGCCCTAGCCTTAGCCTAGGGGAGCCTAAAGCCTAGGGGTGCCCTAGCCTGAAGGGTAGGGGAGCCCTAGCCTTAGCCCAGGGGAGCCTAAAGCCTAGGGGTGCCCTAGCCTGAAGGCTAGGTGAGCCCTAGCCTTAGCCCAGGGGAAATTAAAGCCTAGGGGTGCCCTATCCTGAAGGCTAGGTGAGCCCTAGCCTTAGCCCAGGGGAGCCTAAAGCCTAGGGGTGCCCTAGCCTGAAGGCTAGGGGAGCCCTAGCCTTAGCCCAGGAGTGCCTAAAGCCTAGGGGTGACCTAGCCTGAAGGCTAGGGGAGCCCTAGCCTTAGCCCAGGGGAGCCTAAAGCCTAGGGGTTCCCTAGCCTGAAGGCAAGGGGAGCCCTAGCCTTAGCCCAGGGGAGCCAAAAGCCTAGGGGTGCCATAGCCTAAAGGATAGGGGAGCCCTAGCCTTAGCCTAGGGGAGCCTAAAGCCTAGGGGTGCCCTAGCTTGAAGGCTAGGTGAGCCCTAGCCTTAGCCCAGGGGCGCCTAAAGCTTAGGGGTGCCCTAGCCTGAAGGCTAGGGGAGCCCTAGCCTTAGCCTAGGGGAGCCCTAGCCTTAGCCTAGGGGAGCCTAAAGCCTAGGGGTGCCCTAGCCTGAAGGCTAGGGGAGCCCTAGCCTTAGCCCAGGGGAGTATAAAGCCTAGGGGTGCCCTAGCCTGAAGGTTAGGTGAGCCCTAGCCTTAGCCCAGGGGAGCCTAAAGCCTAGGGGTGCCCTAGCCTGAAGGCTAGGTGAGCCCTAGCCTTAGCCCAGGAGAGCCTAAAGCCTAGGGGTGCCCTAGCCTGAAGGGTAGGGGAGCCCTAGCCTTAGCCCAGGGGAGCCTAAAGCCTAGGGGTGCCCTAGCCTGAAGGGTAGGTGAGCCCTAGCCTTAGCCCAGGGGAAATTAAAGCCTAGGGGTGCCCTAGCCTGAAGGCTAGGTGAGCCCTAGCCTTAGCCCAGGGGAGCCTAAAGCCTAGGGGTGCCCTAGCCTGAAGGCTATGGGAGCCCTAGCCTTAGCCCCTGAGAGCCTAAAGCCTAGGGATGACCTAGCCTGAAGGCTAGGGGAGCCCTAGCCTTAGCCCAGGGGAGCCTAAAGCCTAGGGGTGCCCTAGCCTAAAGGCTAGGGGAGCCCTAGCCTTAGCCTAGGGGAGCCTAAAGCCTAGGGGTGCCCTAGCTTGAAGGCTATGTGAGCCCTAGCCTTAGCCCAGGGGCGCCTAAAGCTTAGGGGTGCCCTAGCCTGAAGGCTAGGGGAGCCCTAGCCTTAGCCTAGGGGAGCCCTAGCCTTAGCCTAGGGGAGCCTAAAACCTGGGGGTGCCCTAGCCTGAAGGCTAGGGGAGCCCTAGCCTTAGCCCAGGGGAGCCTAAAGCCTAGGGGTGCCCTAGCCTGAAGGCTAGGTGAGCCCTAGCCTTAGCCCAGGGGAGCCTAAAGCCTAGGGGTGCCCTAGCCTGAAGGCTAGGGGAGCCCTAGCCTTAGCCCAGGAGAGCCTAAAGCCTAGGGGTGCCCTAGCCTGAAGGCTAGGGGAGCCCTAGCCTTAGCCCAGGGGAGCCTAACGGCTAGGGGTGCCATAGCCTGAAGGCTAGGGGAGCCCTAGCCTAAAGCCTAGCGGAGCCCGAGCCTGAAGGCTTGGGGAGCCCTAGCCTAAAGCCTAGGGGAGCCCTAGCCTGAAGGCTAGGGGAGCCCTAGCCTTAGCCCAGGGGAGCCTAAAGCTTAGCGGTGCCCTAGCCTGATGGCTAGGGGAGCCCTAGCCTTAGCCCAGGGTAGCCTAAAGCCTAGGGGTGCCCTTGCCTGATTTCTAGCGGAGCCCTAGCCTTAGCCTAGGGGAGCCTCAAGCCTAGGGGAGCCCTAGCCTGAGGGTAAGGGCAGCCCTAGCCTTAGCCTAGGGGAGCCTCAAGCCTTGGTGTACCCTAGCCTGAGGGCTAGGGGAGCCCTAGCCTTAGCCTAGGGGAGCCTCAAGTCTAGGGGTGCCCTAGCCTGAGGGCTAGGGGAGCCCTAGCCTTAGCCTAAGGGAGTCTCAAGCCTAGGGGTACCCTAACCTGAGGTCTAGGGGAGCCCTATCCTTAGCCTAGGGGAGCCTAAAGCCTAGGGGTGCCCTAGCCTGAAGGCTACGGGAGCCCTAGCCTTAGCCTAGGGGAGCCTAAAGCCTAGGGGTGCCCTATCTTGAAGGCTAGGTGAGCCCTTGCCTTAGCCCATGGGCACCTAAAGCTTAGGGGTGCCCTAGCCTGAAGGCTAGGGGAGCCCTAGCCTTAGCCTAGGGGAGTATAAAGCCTAGGGGTGCCCTAGCCTGAAGGCTAGGTGAGCCCTAGCCTTAGCCCAGGGGAGCCTAAAGCCTAGGGGTGCCCTAGCCTGAAGGCTAGGTGAGCCCTAGCCTTAGCCCAGGAGAGCCTAAAGCCTAGGGGTGCCCTAGCCTGAAGGCTAGGGGAGCCCTAGCCTTAGCCCAGGGGAGTCTAACGGCTAGGGGTGCCATAGCCTGAAGCCTAGGGGAGCCCTAGCCTAAAGCCTAGGGGAGCCCGAGCCTGAAGGCTTGGGGAGCCCTAGCCTAAAGACTAGGGGAGCCCTAGCCTGAAGGCTAGGGGAGCCCTAGCCTTAGCCCAGGGGAGCCTAAATCTTAGTGGTGCCCTAGCCTGATGGCTAGGGGAGCCCTAGCCTTAGCCCAGGGGAGCCTAAAGCCTAGGGGTGCCCTAGCCTGATTTCTAGGGGAGCCCTAGCCTTAGCCTAGGGGAGCCTCAAGCCTAGGGGAGCCCTAGCCTGAGGGTAAGGGGAGCCCTAGCCTTAGCCTAGGGGAGCCTCACGCCTAGGTGTACCCTAGCCTGAGGGCTAGGGGAGCCCTAGCCTTAGCCTAGGGGAGCCTCAAGTCTAGGGGTGCCCTAGCCTGAGGGCTAGGGGAGCCCTAGCCTTAGCCTAAGGGAGCCTCAAGCCTAGCGGTGCCCTAGCCTGAGGGCTTGGGGAGCCCTAGCCTTAGCCTAGGGGAGCCTCAAGCATAGGGGTGCCCTAGCCTGAGGGCTAGGGGAGCCCTAGCCTTAGCCTAGGGGAGCCTCAAGCCTAGGGGTGCCCTAGCCTGAGCCCTAGGGGAGCCCTAGCCTTAGCCTAGGGGAGCCTCCAGCCTAGGGGTGCCGTAGCCTGAGGGCTAGGGGAGCCCTAGCCTTAGCCTAGGGGATCCTCAAGCCTAGGGGTGCCCTATCCTGAGGGCTAGGGGAGCCCTAGCCTTGGCCTAGGGGAGCCTCAAGCCTAGGGGTGCCCTAGCCTGAGGGATAGGGGAGCTCTAGCCTTAGCCTAGGGGAGCCTCAAGCCTAGGGGTGTCCTAGCCTGAGGGCTAGGGGAGCCCTAGCCTTAGCCTAGGGGAGCCTGAAACCTAGGGGTGCCCTAGCCTGAGGGCTAGAGGTGCCCTAGCCTTAGCCTAGGGGAGCCTCAAGCCTAGGGGTGCCCTAGCCTGAGGGCTAGGGGATCCCTAGCCTTAGCCTAGGGGAGCCTAAAGCCTAGGGGTGCCCTAGCCTGAGGGCTAGGGTAGCACTAGCCTTAGCCTAGGGGAGCCCTAGCCTAAAGCCTAGTGGTGCCCTAGCCTGAAGGCTAGGGGAGCCCTAGCCTTAGCCTAGGGGAGCCCTAGCCTAAAGCATAGGGGTGCCCTAGCCTGAAGGCTAGGGGAGCCCTAGCCTTAGCCCAGGAGAGCCTAAAGCCTAGGGGTGACCTAGCCTGAAGGCTAGGGGAGCCCTAGCCTTAGCCCAGGGGAGCCTAAAGCCTAGGGGTTCCCTAGCCTGAAGGCTAGGGGAGCCCTAGCCTTAGCCCAGGGGAGTATAAAGCCTAGGGGTGCCCTAGCCTGAAGGCTAGGTGAGCCCTAGCCTTAGCCCAGGGGAGCCTAAAGCCTAGGGGTGCCCTAGCCTGAAGGCTAGGTGAGCCCTAGCCTTAGCCCAGGAGAGCCTAAAGCCTAGGGGTGCCCTAGCCTGAAGGCTAGGGGAGCCCTAGCCTTAGCCCAGGGGAGTCTAACGGCTAGGGGTGCCATAGCCTGAAGGCTAGGGGAGCCCTAGCCTAAAGCCTAGCGGAGCCCGAGCCTGAAGGCGTGGGGAGCCCTAGCCTAAAGACTAGGGGAGCCCTAGCCTGAAGGCTAGGGGAGCCCTAGCCTTAGCCCAGGGGAGCCTAAATCTTAGCGGTGCCCTAGCCTGATGGCTAGGGGAGCCCTAGCCTTAGCCCAGGGGAGCCTAAAGCCTAGGGGTGCCCTAGCCTGATTTCTAGGGGAGCCCTAGCCTTAGCCTAGGGGAGCCTCAAGCCTAGGGGAGCCCTAGCCTGAGGGTAAGGGGAGCCCTAGCCTTAGCCTAGGGGAGCCTCACGCCTAGGTGTACCCTAGCCTGAGGGCTAGGGGAGCCCTACCCTTAGCCTAGGGGAGCCTCAAGTCTAGGGGTGCCCTAGCCTGAGGGCTAGGGGAGCCCTAGCCTTAGCCTAAGGGAGCCTCAAGCCTAGCGGTGCCCTAGCCTGAGGGCTAGGGGAGCCCTAGCCTTAGCCTAGGGGAGCCTCAAGCATAGGGGTGCCCTAGCCTGAGGGCTAGGGGAGCCCTAGCCTTAGCCTAGGGGAGCCTCAAGCCTAGGGGTGCCCTAGCCTGAGCCCTAGGGGAGCCCTAGCCTTAGCCTAGGGAAGCCTCCAGCCTAGGGGTGCCGTAGCCTGAGGGCTAGGGGAGCCCTAGCCTTAGCCTAGGGGATCCTCAAGCCTAGGGGTGCCCTATCCTGAGGGCTAGGGGAGCCCTAGCCTTGGCCTAGGGGAGCCTCAAGCCTAGGGGTGCCCTAGCCTGAGGGATAGGGGAGCTCTAGCCTTAGCCTAGGGGAGCCTCAAGCCTAGGGGTGTCCTAGCCTGAGGGCTAGGGGAGCCCTAGCCTTAGCCTAGGGGAGCCTGAAACCTAGGGGTGCCCTAGCCTGAGGGCTAGAGGTGCCCTAGCCTTAGCCTAGGGGAGCCTCAAGCCTAGGGGTGCCCTAGCCTGAGGGCTAGGGGATCCCTAGCCTTAGCCTAGGGGAGCCTAAAGCCTAGGGGTGCCCTAGCCTGAGGGCTAGGGGAGCACTAGCCTTAGCCTAGGGGAGCCCTAGCCTAAAGCCTAGTGGTGCCCTAGCCTGAAGGCTAGGGGAGCCCTAGCCTTAGCCTAGGGGAGCCCTAGCCTAAAGCATAGGGGTGCCCTAGCCTGAAGGCTAGGGGAGCCCTAGCCTTAGCCCAGGAGAGCCTAAAGCCTAGGGGTGACCTAGCCTGAAGGCTAGGGGAGCCCTAGCCTTAGCCCAGGGGAGCCTAAAGCCTAGGGGTTCCCTAGCCTGAAGGCTAGGGGAGCCCTAGCCTTAGCCCAGGGGAGTATAAAGCCTAGGGGTGCCCTAGCCTGAAGGCTAGGTGAGCCCTAGCCTTAGCCCAGGGGAGCCTAAAGCCTAGGGGTGCCCTAGCCTGAAGGCTAGGTGAGCCCTAGCCTTAGCCCAGGAGAGCCTAAAGCCTAGGGGTGCCCTAGCCTGAAGGCTAGGGGAGCCCTAGCCTTAGCCCAAGGGAGTCTAACGGCTAGGGGTGCCATAGCCTGAAGGCTAGGGGAGCCCTAGCCTAAAGCCTAGCGGAGCCCGAGCCTGAAGGCGTGGGGAGCCCTAGCCTAAAGACTAGGGGAGCCCTAGCCTGAAGGCTAGGGGAGCCCTAGCCTTAGCCCAGGGGAGCCTAAATCTTAGCGGTGCCCTAGCCTGATGGCTAGGGGAGCCCTAGCCTTAGCCCAGGGGAGCCTAAAGCCTAGGGGTGCCCTAGCCTGATTTCTAGGGGAGCCCTAGCCTTAGCCTAGGGGAGCCTCAAGCCTAGGGGAGCCCTAGCCTGAGGGTAAGGGGAGCCCTAGCCTTAGCCTAGGGGAGCCTCACGCCTAGGTGTACCCTAGCCTGAGGGCTAGGGGAGCCCTAGCCTTAGCCTAGGGGAGCCTCAAGTCTAGGGGTGCCCTAGCCTGAGGGCTAGGGGAGCCCTAGCCTTAGCCTAAGGGAGCCTCAAGCCTAGCGGTGCCCTAGCCTGAGGGCTAGGGGAGCCCTAGCCTTAGCCTAGGGGAGCCTCAAGCATAGGGGTGCCCTAGCCTGAGGGCTAGGGGAGCCCTAGCCTTAGCCTAGGGGAGCCTCAAGCCTAGGGGTGCCCTAGCCTGAGCCCTAGGGGAGCCCTAGCCTTAGCCTAGGGAAGCCTCCAGCCTAGGGGTGCCGTAGCCTGAGGGCTAGGGGAGCCCTAGCCTTAGCCTAGGGGATCCTCAAGCCTAGGGGTGCCCTATCCTGAGGGCTAGGGGAGCCCTAGCCTTGTCCTAGGGGAGCCTCAAGCCTAGGGGTGCCCTAGCCTGAGGGATAGGGGAGCTCTAGCCTTAGCCTAGGGGAGCCTCAAGCCTAGGGCTGTCCTAGCCTATGGGCTAGGGGAGCCCTAGCCTTAGCCTAGGGGATCCTGAAACCTAGGGGTGCCCTAGCCTGAGGGCTAGAGGTGCCCTAGCCTTAGCCTAGGGGAGCCTCAAGCCTAGGGGTGCCCTAGCCTGAGGGCTAGGGGATCCCTAGCCTTAGCCTAGGGGAGCCTAAAGCCTAGGGGTGCCCTAGCCTGAGGGCTAGGGGAGCACTAGCCTTAGCCTAGGGGAGCCCTAGCCTAAAGCCTAGTGGTGCCCTAGCCTGAAGGCTAGGGGAGCCCTAGCCTTAGCCTAGGGGAGCCCTAGCCTAAAGCATAGGGGTGCCCTAGCCTGAAGGCTAGGTGAGCCCTAGCCTTAGCCCAGGGGAGCCTAAAGCCTAGGGGTGCCCTAGCCTGAAGGCTATGGGAGCCCTAGCCTTAGCCCCTGAGAGCCTAAAGCCTAGGGGTGACCTAGCCTGAAGGCTAGGGGAGCCCTAGCCTTAGCCCAGGGGAGCCTAAAGCCTAGGGGTGCCCTAGCCTAAAGGCTAGGGGAGCCCTAGCCTTAGCCTAGGGGAGCCTAAAGCCTAGGGGTGCCCTAGCTTGAAGGCTATGTGAGCCCTAGCCTTAGCCCAGGGGCGCCTAAAGCTTAGGGGTGCCCTAGCCTGAAGGCTAGGGGAGCCCTAGCCTTAGCCTAGGGGAGCCCTAGCCTTAGCCTAGGGGAGCCTAAAACCTGGGGGTGCCCTAGCCTGAAGGCTAGGGGAGCCCTAGCCTTAGCCCAGGGGAGCCTAAAGCCTAGGGGTGCCCTAGCCTGAAGGCTAGGTGAGCCCTAGCCTTAGCCCAGGGGAGCCTAAAGCCTAGGGGTGCCCTAGCCTGAAGGCTAGGGGAGCCCTAGCCTTAGCCCAGGAGAGCCTAAAGCCTAGGGGTGCCCTAGCCTGAAGGCTAGGGGAGCCCTAGCCTTAGCCCAGGGGAGCCTAACGGCTAGGGGTGCCATAGCCTGAAGGCTAGGGGAGCCCTAGCCTAAAGCCTAGCGGAGCCTGAGCCTGAAGGCTTGGGGAGCCCTAGCCTAAAGCCTAGGGGAGCCCTAGCCTGAAGGCTAGGGGAGCCCTAGCCTTAGCCCAGGGGAGCCTAAAGCTTAGCGGTGCCCTAGCCTGATGGCTAGGGGAGCCCTAGCCTTAGCCCAGGGTAGCCTAAAGCCTAGGGGTGCCCTTGCCTGATTTCTAGCGGAGCCCTAGCCTTAGCCTAGGGGAGCCTCAAGCCTAGGGGAGCCCTAGCCTGAGGGTAAGGGGAGCCCTATCCTTAGCCTAGGGGAGCCTCAAGCCTTGGTGTACCCTAGCCTGAGGGCTAGGGGAGCCCTAGCCTTAGCCTAGGGGAGCCTCAAGTCTAGGGGTGCCCTAGCCTGAGGGCTAGGGGAGCCCTAGCCTTAGCCTAAGGGAGCCTCAAGCCTAGGGGTACCCTAACCTGAGGTCTAGGGGAGCCCTATCCTTAGCCTAGGGGAGCCTAAAGCCTAGGGGTGCCCTAGCCTGAAGGCTACGGGAGCCCTAGCCTTAGCCTAGGGGAGCCTAAAGCCTAGGGGTGCCCTAGCTTGAAGGCTAGGTGAGCCCTTGCCTTAGCCCATGGGCACCTAAAGCTTAGTGGTGCCCTAGCCTGAAGGCTAGGGGAGCCCTAGCCTTAGCCTAGGGGAGTATAAAGCCTAGGGGTGCCCTAGCCTGAAGGCTAGGTGAGCCCTAGCCTTAGCCCAGGGGAGCCTAAAGCCTAGGGGTGCCCTAGCCTGAAGGCTAGGTGAGCCCTAGCCTTAGCCCAGGAGAGCCTAAAGCCTAGGGGTGCCCTAGCCTGAAGGCTAGGGGAGCCCTAGCCTTAGCCCAGGGGAGTCTAACGGCTAGGGGTGCCATAGCCTGAAGGCTAGGGGAGCCCTAGCCTAAAGCCTAGGGGAGCCCGAGCCTGAAGGCTTGGGGAGCCCTAGCCTAAAGACTAGGGGAGCCCTAGCCTGAAGGCTAGGGGAGCCCTAGCCTTAGCCCAGGGGAGCCTAAATCTTAGTGGTGCCCTAGCCTGATGGCTAGGGGAGCCCTAGCCTTAGCCCAGGGGAGCCTAAAGCCTAGGGGTGCCCTAGCCTGATTTCTAGGGGAGCCCTAGCCTTAGCCTAGGGGAGCCTCAAGCCTAGGGGAGCCCTAGCCTGAGGGTAAGGGGAGCCCTAGCCTTAGCCTAGGGGAGCCTCACGCCTAGGTGTACCCTAGCCTGAGGGCTAGGGGAGCCCTAGCCTTAGCCTAGGGGAGCCTCAAGTCTAGGGGTGCCCTAGCCTGAGGGCTAGGGGAGCCCTAGCCTTAGCCTAAGGGAGCCTCAAGCCTAGCGGTGCCCTAGCCTGAGGGCTTGGGGAGCCCTAGCCTTAGCCTAGGGGAGCCTCAAGCATAGGGGTGCCCTAGCCTGAGGGCTAGGGGAGCCCTAGCCTTAGCCTAGGGGAGCCTCAAGCCTAGGGGTGCCCTAGCCTGAGCCCTAGGGGAGCCCTAGCCTTAGCCTAGGGGAGCCTCCAGCCTAGGGGTGCCGTAGCCTGAGGGCTAGGGGAGCCCTAGCCTTAGCCTAGGGGATCCTCAAGCCTAGGGGTGCCCTATCCTGAGGGCTAGGGGAGCCCTAGCCTTGGCCTAGGGGAGCCTCAAGCCTAGGGGTGCCCTATCCTGAGGGATAGGGGAGCTCTAGCCTTAGCCTAGGGGAGCCTCAAGCCTAGGGGTGTCCTAGCCTGAGGGCTAGGGGAGCCCTAGCCTTAGCCTAGGGGAGCCTGAAACCTAGGGGTGCCCTAGCCTGAGGGCTAGAGGTGCCCTAGCCTTAGCCTAGGGGAGCCTCAAGCCTAGGGGTGCCCTAGCCTGAGGGCTAGGGGATCCCTAGCCTTAGCCTAGGGGAGCCTAAAGCCTAGGGGTGCCCTAGCCTGAGGGCTAGGGGAGCACTAGCCTTAGCCTAGGGGAGCCCTAGCCTAAAGCCTAGTGGTGCCCTAGCCTGAAGGCTAGGGGAGCCCTAGCCTTAGCCTAGGGGAGCCCTAGCCTAAAGCATAGGGGTGCCCTAGCCTGAAGGCTAGGGGAGCCCTAGCCTTAGCCCAGGAGAGCCTAAAGCCTAGGGGTGACCTAGCCTGAAGGCTAGGGGAGCCCTAGCCTTAGCCCAGGGGAGCCTAAAGCCTAGGGGTTCCCTAGCCTGAAGGCAAGGGGAGCCCTAGCCTTAGCCCAGGGGAGCCAAAAGCCTAGGGGTGCCCTAGCCTAAAGGATAGGGGAGCCCTAGCCTTAGCCTAGGGGAGCCTAAAGCCTAGGGGTGCCCTAGCTTGAAGGCTAGGTGAGCCCTAGCCTTAGCCCAGGGGTGCCTAAAGCTTAGGGGTGCCCTAGCCTGAAGGCTAGGGGAGCCCTAGCCTTAGCCTAGGGGAGCCCTAGCCTTAGCCTAGGGGAGCCTAAAGCCTAGGGGTGCCCTAGCCTGAAGGCTAGGGGAGCCCTAGCCTTAGCCCAGGGGAGTATAAAGCCTAGGGGTGCCCTAGCCTGAAGGCTAGGTGAGCCCTAGCCTTAGCCCAGGGGAGCCTAAAGCCTAGGGGTGCCCTAGCCTGAAGGCTAGGTGAGCCCTAGCCTTAGCCCAGGAGAGCCTAAAGCCTAGGGGTGCCCTAGCCTGAAGGCTAGGGGAGCCCTAGCCTTAGCCCAGGGGAGTCTAACGGCTAGGGGTGCCATAGCCTGAAGGCTAGGGGAGCCCTAGCCTAAAGCCTAGGGGAGCCGGAGCCTGAAGGCGTGGGGAGCCCTAGCCTAAAGACTAGGGGAGCCCTAGCCTGAAGGCTAGGGGAGCCCTAGCCTTAGCCCAGGGGAGCCTAAATCTTAGCGGTGCCCTAGCCTGATGGCTAGGGCAGCCCTAGCCTTAGCCCAGGGGAGCCTAAAGCCTAGGGGTGCCCTAGCCTGATTTCTAGGGGAGCCCTAGCCTTAGCCTAGGGGAGCCTCAAGCCTAGGGGAGCCCTAGCCTGAGGGTAAGGGGAGCCCTAGCCTTAGCCTAGGGGAGCCTCACGCCTAGGTGTACCCTAGCCTGAGGGCTAGGGGAGCCCTAGCATTAGCCTAGGGGAGCCTCAAGTCTAGGGGTGCCCTAGCCTGAGGGCTAGGGGAGCCCTAGCCTTAGCCTAAGGGAGCCTCAAGCCTAGCGGTGCCCTAGCCTGAGGGCTTGGGGAGCCCTAGCCTTAGCCTAGGGGAGCCTCAAGCATAGGGGTGCCCTAGCCTGAGGGCTAGGGGAGCCCTAGCCTTAGCCTAGGGGAGCCTCAAGCCTAGGGGTGCCCTAGCCTGAGCCCTAGGGGAGCCCTAGCCTTAGCCTAGGGGAGCCTCCAGCCTAGGGGTGCCGTAGCCTGAGGGCTAGGGGAGCCCTAGCCTTAGCCTAGGGGATCCTCAAGCCTAGGGGTGCCCTATCCTGAGGGCTAGGGGAGCCCTAGCCTTGGCCTAGGGGAGCCTCAAGCCTAGGGGTGCCCTAGCCTGGGGGATAGGGGAGCTCTAGCCTTAGCCTAGGGGAGCCTCAAGCCTAGGGGTGTCCTAGCCTGAGGGCTAGGGGAGCCCTAGCCTTAGCCTAGGGGAGCCTGAAACCTAGGGGTGCCCTAGCCTGAGGGCTAGAGGTGCCCTAGCCTTAGCCTAGGGGAGCCTCAAGCCTAGGGGTGCCCTAGCCTGAGGGCTAGGGGATCCCTAGCCTTAGCCTAGGGGAGCCTAAAGCCTAGGGGTGCCCTAGCCTGAGGGCTAGGGGAGCACTAGCCTTAGCCTAGGGGAGCCCTAGCCTAAAGCCTAGTGGTGCCCTAGCCTGAAGGCTAGGGGAGCCCTAGCCTTAGCCTAGGGGAGCCCTAGCCTAAAGCATAGGGGTGCCCTAGCCTGAACGCTAGGGGAGCCCTAGCCTTAGCCCAGGAGAGCCTAAAGCCTAGGGGTGACCTAGCCTGAAGGCTAGGGGAGCCCTAGCCTTAGCCCAGGGGAGCCTAAAGCCTAGGGGTTCCCTAGCCTGAAGGCAAGGGGAGCCCTAGCCTTAGCCCAGGGGAGCCAAAAGCCTAGGGGTGCCCTAGCCTAAAGGATAGGGGAGCCCTAGCCTTAGCCTAGGGGAGCCTAAAGCCTAGGGGTGCCCTAGCTTGAAGGCTAGGTGAGCCCTAGCCTTAGCCCAGGGGCGCCTAAAGCTTAGGGGTGCCCTAGCCTGAAGGCTAGGGGAGCCCTAGCCTTAGCCTAGGGGAGCCCTAGCCTTAGCCTAGGGGAGCCTAAAGCCTAGGGGTGCCCTAGCCTGAAGGCTAGGGGAGCCCTAGCCTTAGCCCAGGGGAGTATAAAGCCTAGGGGTGCCCTAGCCTGAAGGCTAGGTGAGCCCTAGCCTTACCCCAGGGGAGCCTAAAGCCTAGGGGTGCCCTAGCCTGAAGGCTAGGGGAGCCCTAGCCTTAGCCCAGGAGAGCCTAAAGCCTAGGGGTGCCCTAGCCTGAAGGCTAGGGGAGCCCTAGCCTTAGCCCAGGGGAGTCTAACGGCTAGGGGTGCCATAGCCTGAAGGCTAGGGGAGCCCTAGCCTAAAGCCTAGGGGAGCCCGAGCCTGAAGGCGTGGGGAGCCCTAGCCTAAAGACTAGGGGAGCCCTAGCCTGAAGGCTAGGGGAGCCCTAGCCTTAGCCCAGGGGAGCCTAAATCTTAGCGGTGCCCTAGCCTGATGGCTAGGGGAGCCCTAGCCTTAGCCCAGGGGAGCCTAAAGCCTAGGGGTGCCCTAGCCTGATTTCTAGGGGAGCCGAAGCCTTAGCCTAGGGGAGCCTCAAGCCTAGGGGAGCCCTAGCCTGAGGGTAAGGGGAGCCCTAGCCTTAGCCTAGGGGAGCCTCACGCCTAGGTGTACCCTAGCCTGAGGGCTAGGGGAGCCCTAGCATTAGCCTAGGGGAGCCTCAAGTCTAGGGGTGCCCTAGCCTGAGGGCTAGGGGAGCCCTAGCCTTAGCCTAAGGGAGCCTCAAGCCTAGCGGTGCCCTAGCCTGAGGGCTAGGGGAGCCCTAGCCTTAGCCTAGGGGAGCCTCAAGCATAGGGGTGCCCTAGCCTGAGGGCTAGGGGAGCCCTAGCCTTAGCCTAGGGGAGCCTCAAGCCTAGGGGTGCCCTAGCCTGAGCCCTAGGGGAGCCCTAGCCTTAGCCTAGGGAAGCCTCCAGCCTAGGGGTGCCGTAGCCTGAGGGCTAGGGGAGCCCTAGCCTTAGCCTAGGGGATCCTCAAGCCTAGGGGTGCCCTATCCTGAGGGCTAGGGGAGCCCTAGCCTTGTCCTAGGGGAGCCTCAAGCCTAGGGGTGCCCTAGCCTGAGGGATAGGGGAGCTCTAGCCTTAGCCTAGGGGAGCCTCAAGCCTAGGGCTGTCCTAGCCTATGGGCTAGGGGAGCCCTAGCCTTAGCCTAGGGGATCCTGAAACCTAGGGGTGCCCTAGCCTGAGGGCTAGAGGTGCCCTAGCCTTAGCCTAGGGGAGCCTCAAGCCTAGGGGTGCCCTAGCCTGAGGGCTAGGGGATCCCTAGCCTTAGCCTAGGGGAGCCTAAAGCCTAGGGGTGCCCTAGCCTGAGGGCTAGGGGAGCACTAGCCTTAGCCTAGGGGAGCCCTAGCCTAAAGCCTAGTGGTGCCCTAGCCTGAAGGCTAGGGGAGCCCTAGCCTTAGCCTAGGGGAGCCCTAGCCTAAAGCATAGGGGTGCCCTAGCCTGAAGGCTAGGGTAGCCCTAGCCTTAGCCTAGGGGAGCCCTAGCCTAAAGCCTAGGGGTGCCCTTGCCTAAAGGCTAGGGGAGCCCTATCCTTAGCCTATGGGAGCCTAAAGCCTAGGGGTGCCCTAGCCTGAAGGCTAGGGGAGCCCTATCCTTAGCTTAGGGGAGCCTAAAGCCTGGGGTGCCCTAGCCTGAAGGCTAGGGGAGCCCTAGCCTTAGCCTAGGGGAGCCTAAAGCCTAGGGGTGCCCTAGCCTGAAGGCTAGGGGAGCCCTAGCCTTAGCTTAGGGGAGCCTCAAGCCTAGGGGTGCCCTAGCCTGAGGGCTAGGGGAGCCCTAGCCTTAGCCTAGGGGAGCCCTAGCCTAAAGCCTAGTGGTGCCCTAGCCTGAAGGCTAGGGGAGCCCTAGCCTTAGCCTAGGGGAGCCCTAGCCTAAAGCCTAGGGGTGCCCTAGCCTGAAGGCTAGGGTAGCCCTAGCCTTAGCCTAGGGGAGCCCTAGCCTAAAGCCTAGGGGTGCCCTTGCCTAAAGGCTAGGGGAGCCCTAGCCTTAGCCAGGGGAGCCTCAAGCCTAGGGGTGCCCTAGCCTCAGGGCTAGGGGAGCCCTAGCCTTAGCCTAGGGGAGCCTCAAGTCTAGGGGTGCCCTAGCCTGAGGGCTAGGGGAGTCCTAACCTTAGCCTAGGGGAGCCTCAAGCCTAGGGGTGCCCTAGCCTGAGGGCTAGGGGAGCCCTAGCCTTAGCCTAGGGGAGCTTCAAGCCTAGGGGTGCCCTAGCCTGAGGGCTAGGGGAGCCCTAGCCTTCGCCTAGGGGAGCCTCAAGCCTAGGGGTGCCCTAGCCTGAGGGCTAGGGGAGCCCTAGCCATAGCCTAGGGGAGCCTCAAGCCTAGGGGTGCCCTAGCCTGAGGGCTAGGGGAGCCCTAGTTTAGCCTAGGGGAGCCTCAAGCCTAGGGGTGCCCTAGCCTGAGGGCTAGGGGTGCCCTAGCCTTAGCCTACGGGAGCACTAGCCTGAAGGCTAGGGGAGCCCTAGCCTTAGCCCAGGGGAGCCTAAAGCCTAGGGGTGCCCTAGCCTGAAGGCTAGGGGAGCCCTAGCCTTAGCCGAGGGGAGCCCTAGCCTTAGCCTAGGGGAGCCTCAAGCCTAGGGTTGCCCTAGCCTGAAGGCTAGGGGAGCCCTAACCTTAGCCCAGGAGAGCCTAAAGCCTAGGGGTGCCCTAGCCTGAAGGCTAGGGGAGCCCTAGCCTTAGCCCAGGGGAGCCTAAAGCCTAGGGGTGCCCTAGCCTGAAGGCTAGGGGAGCCCTAGCCTTAGCTCAGGGGAGCCTAAAGCCTAGGGGTGCCCTATCCTGAAGGCTAGGGGAGCCCTAGCCTAAAGCCTAGGGGAGCCCTAGCCTGAAGGCTAGGGGTGTCCTAGCCTAAAGCCTAGGGGAGCCCTAGCCTGAAGGAGAGGGGAGCCCTAGCCTTAGCCCAGGGGAGCCTAAAGCTTAGGGGTGCCCTAGCCTGATGGCTATGGGAGCCCTAGCCTTAGCTCATGGGAGCCTAAAGCCTAGGGGTGCCCTAGCCTGAAGGCTAGGGGAGACCTAGCCTTAGCCTAGGGGAGCCTAAAGCCTAGGGGTGCCCTAGTCTGAAGGCTAGGGGAGCCCAAGCCTTAGCCTAGGGGAGCCCTAGCCTTAGCCTAGGGGAGCCTCAAGCCTAGGGGAGCCCTAGCCTGGGGGCTAGGGGAGCCCTAGCCTTAGCCTAAGGGAGCCTCAAGTCTAGGGGTGACCTAGCCTGAGGGCTAGGGGAGCCCTAGCCTTAGCCTAGGGGAGCCTCAAGCCTGGGGGTGCCCTAGCCTGAGGGCTAGGGGAGCCCTAGCCTTAGCCTAGGGGAGCCTCAAGCCTAGGGGTGCCCTAGCCTGAGGGCTAGGGGAGCCCTAGCCTTAGCCTAGGGGAGCCTCAAGCCTAAGGGTGCCCTAGCCTGAGGGCTAGGGGAGCCCTAGCCTTAGCCTAGGGGAGCCTCAAGCCTAGGGGTGCCCTAACCTGAGGCTAGGGGAGCCCTAGCCTTAGCCTAGGGGAGCCCTAGCCTAGGGGTGCCCTAGCCTGAGGGCTAGGGGAGCCCTAGCCTTAGCCTAGGGGAGCCTCAAACCTAGGGGTGCCCTAGCCTGAGGGCTAGGGGAGCCCTAGCCTTAGCCTAGGGGAGCCTCAAGCATAGGGGTGCGCTAGCCTGAGGGCTAGGGGAGCCCTAGCCTTAGCCTAGGGGAGCCTCAAGCCTAGGGGTGCCCTAGCCTGAGGGCTAGGGGAGCCCTAGCCTGAGGGCTAGGCGATCCCTAGCCTTAGCCTAGGGGAGCCTCAAGCCAAGGGGTGCACTAGCCTGAGGGCTAGGGGAGCCCTAGCCGTAGCCTAGGGGATCCTCAAGCCTAGGGGTGCCCTAGCCTGAGGGCTAGGGGAGCCCTACCTTTAGCCTACGGCAGCCTCAAGCCTAGGGGTGCCCTAGCCTGAGGGATAGGGGAGCCCTAGCCTTAGCCTAGGGGAGCCTCAAGCCTAGGGGTGCCCTAGCCTGAGGGCTAGAGGTGCCCTAGCGTTAGCCTAGGGGAGCCTCAAGCCTAATGGTGCCCTAGCCTGAGGGCTAGGGGTGCCCTAGCCTTAGCCTAGGGGAGCCTCAAGCCTAGGGGTGCCCTAGCCTGAGGGCTAGGGGAGCCCTAGCCTTAGCCTAGGGGAGCCTCAAGTCTAGGGGTGCCCTAGCCTGAGGGCTAGGGGAGCCCTAGCCTTAGCCTAAGGGAGCTTCAAGCCTAGGGGTGCCCTAGCCTGAGAGCTAGGGGAGCCCTAGCCTTAGCCTAGGGGATCCTCAAGCCTAGGGGTGCCCTAGCCTGAGGGCTAGGGGAGCCCTAGCCTTAGCCTAGGGGAGCCTCAAGCCTAGGGGTGCCCTAGCCTGAGGGCTAGGGGTGCCCTACCCTTAGCCTAGGGGAGCCTCAAGCCTAGGGGTGCCCTAGCCTTAGCCTAGGGGAGCCTCAAGCCTAGGGGTACCCTAAACTGAGGTCTAGGGGAGCCCTAGCCTTAGCCTAGGGGAGCCTCAAGCCTAGGGGTGCCCTAGCCTGAGGGCTAGGGGAGCCCTAGCCTTAGCCTAGTGGAGCCTCAAACCTAGGGGTGCCCTAGCCTGAGGGCTAGGGGAGCCCTAGACTTAGCCTAGGGGAGCCTCAAGCATAGGGGTGCCCTAGCCTGAGGGCTAGAGGAGCCCTAGCCTTAGCCTAGGGGAGCCTCAAGCCTAGGGGTGCCCTAGCCTGAGGGCTAGGGGAGCCCTAGCCTTAGCCTAGGGGAGCCTCAAGCCTAGGGGTGCCGTAGCCTGAGGGCTCGGGGAGCCCTAGCCTTAGCCTAGGGGAGTCTCAAGCCTAGGGGTGCCCTAGCCTGAGGGCTAGGGGAGCCCTAGCCTTGGCCTAGGGGAGCCTCAAGCCTAGGGGTGCCCTAGCCTGAGGGCTAGAGGTGCCCTAGCCTTAGCCTAGGGGAGCCTCAAGACTAGGGGTGCCCTAGCCTGAGGGCTAGGGGATCCCTAGCCTTAGCCTAGGGGAGCCTAAATCCTAGGGGAGCCCTAGCCTGAAGGCGAGGGGACCCCTAGCCTTAGCCTAGGGGAGCCTAAAGCCTAGGGGTGCCCTAGCCTGAGGGCTAGGGGAGCCCTAGCCTTAGCCTAGGGGAGCCCTAGCCTAAAGCCTAGTGGTGCCCTAGCCTGAAGGCTAGGGGAGCCCTAGCCTTAGCCTAGGGGAGCCCTAGCCTAAAGCATAGGGGTGCCCTAGCCTGAAGGCTAGGGGAGCCCTAGCCTTAGCCTAGGGGAGCCCTAGCCTAAAGCCTAGGGGTGCCCTTGCCTAAAGGTTAGGGGAGCCCTATCCTTAGCCTAGGGGAGCCTAAAGCCTAGGGGTGCCCTAGCCTGAAGGCTAGGGGAGCCCTATCCTTAGCCTAGGGGAGCCTAAAGCCTAGGGGTGCCCTAGCCTGAAGGCTAGGGGAGCCCTATCCTTAGCCTAGGGGAGCCTAAAGCCTAGGGGTGCCCTAGCCTGAAGGCTAGGGGAGCCCTAGCCTTTGCCTAGGGGAGCCTCAAGCCTAGGGGTGCCCTAGCCTGAGGGCTACGGGAAACCTAGCCTTAGCCTAGGGGAGCCCTAGCCTAATGCCTAGGGGTGCCCTAGCCTGAGGGCTAGGGTAGCCCAAGCCTTAGCCTAGGGGAGCCCTAGCCTAAAGCCTAGGGGTGCCCTTGCCTAAAGGCTAGGGGAGCCCTAGCCTTAGCCTAGGGGAGCCTCAAGCCTAGGGGTGCCCTAGCCTGAGGGCTAGGGGATCCCTAGCCTTAGCCTAGGGGAGCCTCAAGTCTAGGGGTGCCCTAGCCTGAGGGCTAGGGGAGCCCTAACCTTAGTCTAGGGGAGCCTCAAGCCTAGGGGTGCCCTAGCCTGAGGGCTAGGGGAGCCCTAGCCTTAGCTTAGGGGAGGCTCAAGCCTACGGGTGCCCTAGCCTGAGGGCTAGGGGTGCCCTAGCCTTAGCCTAGGGGAGCCCTAGCCTGAAGGCTAGGGGAGCCCTAGCCTTAGCCCAGGGGAGCCTAAAGCCTAGGGGTGCCCTAGCCTGAAGGCTACGGGAGCCCTAGCCTTAGCCTAGGGGAGCCTAAAGCCTAGGGGTGCCCTAGCCTGAAGGCTAGGGGAGCCCTAGCCTTAGCCGAGGGGAGCCCTAGCCTTAGCCTAGGGGAGCCTCAAGCCTAGGGGTGCCCTAGCCTGAAGGCTAGGGGAGCCCTAACCTTAGCCCAGGAGAGCCTAAAGCCTAGGGGTGCCCTAGCCTGAATGCTAGGGGAGCCCAAGCCATAGCCCAGGGGAGCCTAAAGCCTAGGGGTGCCCTAGCCTGAAGTCTAGGGGAGCCCTAGCCTTAGCCCAGGGGAGCCTAAAGCCTAGGGGTGCCCTATCCTGAAGGCTAGGGGAGCCCTAGCCTAAAGCCTAGGGGAGCCCTAGCCTGAAGGCTAGGGGTGCCCTAGCCTAAAGCCTAGGTGAGCCCTAGCCTGAATGATAGGGGAGCCCTAGCCTTAGCCCAGGGGAGCCTAAAGCTTAGGGGTGCCATAGCCTGATGGCTAAGGGAGACCTAGCATTAGCTCATGGGAGCCTAAAGCCTAGGGGTGCCTTAGCCTGAAGGCTAGGGGAGACCTAGCCTTAGCCTAGGGGAGCCTAAAGCCTAGGGGTGCCCTAGTCTGAAGGCTAGGGGAGCCCAAGCTTTAGCCTAGGGGAGCCCTAGCCTTAGCCTAGAGGAGCCTCAAACCTAGAGGAGCCCTAGCCTGGGGGCTAGGGGAGCCCTAGCCTTAGCCTAGGGGAGCCTCAAGTCTAGGGGTGACCTAGCCTGAGGGCTAGGGGAGCCCTAGGCTAAGCCTAAGGGAGCCTCAAGCCTGGGAGTGCCCTAGCCTGAGGGCTAGGGGAGCCCTAGCCTTAGCCTAGGAGAGCCTCAAGCCTAGGGGTGCCCTAGCCTGAGGGATAGGGGAGCCCTAGCCTTATCCTAGGGGAGCCTCAAGCCTAGGGGTGCCCTAGCCTGAGGGCTAGGGGAGCCCTAGCCTTATCCTAGGGGAGCCTCAAGCCTAGGGATGCCCTAACCTGAGGCTAGGGGAGCCCTAGCCTTAGCCTAGGGGAGCCCTAGCCTAGGGGTGCCCTAGCCTGAGGGCTAGGGGAGCCCTAGCCTTAGCCTAGGACAGCCTCAAGCCTAGGGGTGCCCTAGCCTGAGGGCTAGGGGAGCCCTAGCCTGAGGGCTAGGGGATTCCTAGCCTTAGCCTAGGGGAGCCTCAAGCCTAGGGGTGTACTAGCCTGAGGGCTAGGGGAGCCCTAGCCGTAGCCTAGGGGATCCTCAAGCCTAGGGGTGCCCTAGCCTGAGGGCTAGGGGAGCCCTACCCTTAGCCTACGGCAGCCTCAAGCCTAGGGGTGCCCTAGCCTGAGGGATAGGGGAGCCCTAGCCTTAGCCTAGGGGAGCCTCAAGCCTAGGGGTGCCCTAGCCTGAGGGCTACGGGAAACCTAGCCTTAGCCTAGGGGAGCCCTAGCCTAATGCCTAGGGGTGCCCTAGCCTGAGGGCTAGGGTAGCCTAAGCCTTAGCCTAGGGGAGCCCTAGCCTAAAGCCTAGGGGTGCCCTTGCCTAAAGGCTAGGGGAGCCCTAGCCTTAGCCTAGGGGAGCCTCAAGCCTAGGGGTGCCCTAGCCTGAGGGCTAGGGGAGCCCTAGCCTTAGCCTAGGGGAGCCTCAAGTCTAGGGGTGCCCTAGACTGAGGGCTAGGGGAGCCCTAACCTTAGTCTAGGGGAGCCTCAAGCCTAGGGGTGCCCTAGCCTGAGGGCTAGGGGAGCCCTAGCCTTAGCTTAGGGGAGGCTCAAGCCTACGGGTGCCCTAGCCTGAGGGCTAGGGGTGCCCTAGCCTTAGCCTAGGGGAGCCCTAGCCTGAAGGCTAGGGGAGCCCTAGCCTTAGCCCAGGGGAGCCTAAAGCCTAGGGGTGCCCTAGCCTGAGGGCTAGGGGAGCCCTACCCTTAGCCTACGGCAGCCTCAAGCCTAGGGTTGCCCTAGCCTGAGGGATAGGGGAGCCCTAGCCTTAGCCTAGGGGAGCCTCAAGCCTAGGGGTGCCCTAGCCTGAGGGCTACGGGAAACCTAGCCTTAGCCTAGGGGAGCCCTAGCCTAATGCCTAGGGGTGCCCTAGCCTGAGGGCTAGGGTAGCCTAAGCCTTAGCCTAGGGGAGCCCTAGCCTAAAGCCTAGGGGTGCCCTTGCCTAAAGGCTAGGGGAGCCCTAGCCTTAGCCTAGGGGAGCCTCAAGCCTAGGGGTGCCCTAGCCTGAGGGCTAGGGGAGCCCTAGCCTTAGCCTAGGGGAGCCTCAAGTCTAGGGGTGCCCTAGCCTGAGGGCTAGGGGAGCCCTAACCTTAGTCTAGGGGAGCCTCAAGCCTAGGGGTGCCCTAGCCTGAGGGCTAGGGGAGCCCTAGCCTTAGCTTAGGGGAGGCTCAAGCCTACGGGTGCCCTAGCCTGAGGGCTAGGGGTGCCCTAGCCTTAGCCTAGGGGAGCCCTAGCCTGAAGGCTAGGGGAGCCCTAGCCTTAGCCCAGGGGAGCCTAAAGCCTAGGGGTGCCCTAGCCTGAAGGCTACGGGAGCCCTAGCCATAGCCTAGGGGAGCCTAAAGCCTAGGGGTGCCCTAGCCTGAAGGCTAGGGGAGCCCTAGCCTTAGCCGAGGGGAGCCCTAGCCTTAGCCTAGGGGAGCCTCAAGCCTAGGGGTGCCCTAGCCTGAAGGCTAGGGGAGCCCTAACCTTAGCCCAGGAGAGCCTAAAGCCTAGGGGTGCCCTAGCCTGAATGCTAGGGGAGCCCAAGCCTTAGCCCAGGGGAGCCTAAAGCCTAGGGGTGCCCTAGCCTGAAGTCTAGGGGAGCCCTAGCCTTAGCCCAGGGGAGCCTAAAGCCTAGGGGTGCCCTATCCTGAAGGCTAGGGGAGCCCTAGCCTAAAGCCTAGGGGAGACCTAGCCTGAAGGCTAGGGGTGCCCTAGCCTAAAGCCTAGGGGAGCCCTAGCCTGAATGATAGGGGAGCCCTAGCCTTAGCCCAGGGGAGCCTAAAGCTTAGGGGTGCCCTAGCCTGATGGCTAAGGGAGCCCTAGCATTAGCTCATGGGAGCCTAAAGCCTAGGGGTGCCTTAGCCTGAAGGCTAGGGGAGACCTAGCCTTAGCCTAGGGGAGCCTAAAGCCTAGGGGTGCCCTAGTCTGAAGGCTAGGGGAGCCCAAGCTTTAGCCTAGGGGAGCCCTAGCCTTAGCCTAGGGGAGCCTCAAACCTAGGGGAGCCCTAGCCTGGGGGCTAGGGGAGCCCAAGCCTTAGCCTAGGGGAGCCTCAAGTCTAGGGGTGACCTAGCCTGAGGGCTAGGGGAGCCCTAGCCTAAGCCTAGGGGAGCCTCAAGACTGGGAGTGCCCTAGCCTGAGGGCTAGGGGAGCCGTAGCCTTAGCCTAGGAGAGCCTCAAGCCTAGGGGTGCCCTAGCCTGAGGGATAGGGGAGCCCTAGCCTTATCCTAGGGGAGCCTCAAGCCTAGGGGTGCCCTAGCCTGAGGGCTAGGGGAGCCCTAGCCTTAGCCTAGGGGAGCCTCAAGGCTAGGGATGCCCTAACCTGAGGCTAGGGGAGCCCTAGCCTTAGCCTAGGGGAGCCCTAGCCTAGGGGTGCCCTAGCCTGAGGGCTAGGGGAGCCCTAGCCTTAGCCTAGGGGAGCCTCAAGCCTAGGGGTGCCCTAGCCTGAGGGCTAGGGGAGCCCTAGCCTGAGGGCTAGGGGATCCCTAGCCTTAGCCTAGGGGAGCCTCAAGCCTAGGGGTGTACTAGCCTGAGGGCTAGGGGAGCCCTAGCCGTAGCCTAGGGGATCCTCAAGCCTAGGGGTGCCGTAGCCTGAGGGCTAGGGGAGCCCTACCCTTAGCCTACGGCAGCCTCAAGCCTAGGGGTGCCCTAGCCTGAGGGATAGGGGAGCCCTAGCCTTAGCCTAGGGGAGCCTCAAGCCTAGGGGTGCCCTAGCCTGAGGGCTAGAGGTGACCTAGCGTTAGCCTAGGGGAGCCTCAAGCCTATGGGTGCGGTGCCCTAGCCTGTGGGCTAGGGGTGCCCTAGCCTTTGCCTAGGGGAGCCTCAAGCCTAGGGGTGCCCTAGCCTTAGCCTAGGGGAGCCTCAAGTCTAGGGGTGCCCTAGCCTGAGGGCTAGGGGAGCCCTAGCCTTAGCCTAAGGGAGCCTCAAGCCTAGGGGTGCCCTAGCCTGAGGGCTAGGGGAGCCCTAGCCTTAGCCTAGGGGATCCTCAAGCCTAGGGGTGCCCTAGCCTGAGGGCTAGGGGAGCCCTACCCTTAGCCTAGGGGAGCCTGAAGCCTAGGGGTGCCCTAGCCTTAGCCTAGGGGAGCCTCAAGCCTAGGGGTACCCTAACCTGAGGTCTAGGGGAGCCCTAGCCTTAGCCTAGGGGAGCCTCAAGCCTAGGGGTGCCCTAGCCTGAGGGCTAGGGGAGCCCTAGCCTTAGCCTAGGGGAACCTCAAACCTAGGGGTGCCCTAGCCTGATGGCTATGGGAGCCCTAGCCTTAGCTCATGGGAGCCTAAAGCCTAGGGGTGCCCTAGCCTGAAGGCTAGGGGAGACCTAGCCTTAGCCTAGGGGAGCCTAAAGCCTAGGGGTGCCCTAGTCTGAAGGCTAGGGGAGCCCAAGCCTTAGCCTAGGGGAGCCCTAGCCTTAGCCTAGGGGAGCCTCAAACCTAGGGGAGCCCTAGCCTGGGGGCTAGGGGAGCCCTAGCCTTAGCCTAAGGGAGCCTCAAGTCTAGGGGTGACCTAGCCTGAGGGCTAGGGGAGCCCTAGCCTTAGCCTAGGGGAGCCTCAAGCCTGGGGGTGCCCTAGCCTGAGGGCTAGGGGAGCCCTAGCCTTAGCCTAGGGGAGCCTCAAGCCTAGGGGTGCCCTAGCCTGAGGGCTAGGGGAGCCCTAGCCTTAGCCTAGGGGAGCCTCAAGCCTAAGGGTGCCCTAGCCTGAGGGCTAGGGGAGCCCTAGCCTTAGCCTAGGGGAGCCTCAAGCCTAGGGGTGCCCTAACCTGAGGCTAGGGGAGCCCTAGCCTTTGCCTAGGGGAGCCCTAGCCTAGGGGTGCCCTAGCCTGAGGGCTAGGGGAGCCCTAGCCTTAGCCTAGGGGAGCCTCAAACCTAGGGGTGCCCTAGCCTGAGGGCTAGGGGAGCCCTAGCCTTAGCCTAGGGGAGCCTCAAGCATATGGGTGCGCTAGCCTGAGGGCTAGGGGAGCCCTAGCCTTAGCCTAGGGGAGCCTCAAGCCTAGGGGTGCCCTAGCCTGAGGGCTAGGGGAGCCCTAGCCTGAGGGCTAGGCGATCCCTAGCCTTAGCCTAGGGGAGCCTCAAGCCAAGGGGTGCACTAGCCTGAGGGCTAGGGGAGCCCTAGCCGTAGCCTAGGGGATCCTCAAGCCTAGGGGTGCCCTAGCCTGAGGGCTAGGGGAGCCCTACCTTTAGCCTACGGCAGCCTCAAGCCTAGGGGTGCCCTAGCCTGAGGGATAGGGGAGCCCTAGCCTTAGCCTAGGGGATCCTCAAGCCTAGGGGTGCCCTAGCCTGAGGGCTAGAGGTGCCCTAGCGTTAGCCTAGGGGAGCCTCAAGCCTAGGGGTGCCCTAGCCTGAGGGCTAGAGGAGCCCTAGCCTTAGCCTAGGGGAGCCTCAAGCCTAGGGGTGCCCTAGCCTGAGGGCTAGGGGAGCCCTAGCCTTAGCCTAGGGGAGCCTCAAGCCTAGGGGTGCCGTAGCCTGAGGGCTAGGGGAGCCCTAGACTTAGCCTAGGGGAGCCTCAAGCCTAGGGGTGCCCTAGCCTTAGCCTAGGGGAGCCTCAAGCCTAGGGGTACCCTAAACTGAGGTCTAGGGGAGCCCTAGCCTTAGCCTAGGGGAGCCTCAAGCCTAGGGGTGCCCTAGCCTGAGGGCTAGGGGAGCCCTAGCCTTAGCCTAGGGGAGCCTCAAACCTAGGGGTGCCCTAGCCTGAGGGCTAGGGGAGCCCTAGACTTAGCCTAGGGGAGCCTCAAGCATAGGGGTGCCCTAGCCTGAGGGCTAGAGGAGCCCTAGCCTTAGCCTAGGGGAGCCTCAAGCCTAGGGGTGCCCTAGCCTGAGGGCTAGGGGAGCCCTAGCCTTAGCCTAGGGGAGCCTCAAGCCTAGGGGTGCCGTAGCCTGAGGGCTAGGGGAGCCCTAGCCTTAGCCTAGGGGAGTCTCAAGCCTAGGGGTGCCCTAGCCTAGGGGATCCTCAAGCCTAGGGGTGCCCTAGCCTGAGGGCTAGGGGAGCCCTAGCCTTGGCCTAGGGGAGCCTCAAGCCTAGTGGTGCCCTAGCCTGAGGGATAGGGGAGCCCTAGCCTTAGCCTAGGGGAGCCTCAAGCCTAGGGGTGCCCTAGCCTGAGGGCTAGGGGTGCCCTAGCCTTAGCCTAGGGGAACCTCAAGCCTAGGGGTGCCCTAGCCTGAGGGTTAGAGGTGCCCTAGCCTTAGCCTAGGGGAGCCTCAAGCCTAGGGGTGCCCTAGCCTGAGGGCTAGGGGATCCCTAGCCTTAGCCTAGGGGAGCCTAAATCCTAGGGGAGCCCTAGCCTGAAGGCGAGGGGAGCCCTAGCCTTAGCCTAGGGGAGCCTAAAGCCTAGGGGTGCCCTAGCCTGAGGGCTAGGGGAGCCCTAGCCTTAGCCTAGGGGAGCCCTAGCCTAAAGCCTAGTGGTGCCCTAGCCTGAAGGCTAGGGGAGCCCTAGCCTTAGCCTAGGGGAGCCCTAGCCTAAAGCATAGGGGTGCCCTAGCCTGAAGGCTAGGGTAGTCCTAGCCTTAGCCTAGGGGAGCCCTAGCCTTAGCTTAGGGGAGGCTCAAGCCTACAGGTGCCCTAGCCTGAGGGCTAGGGGTGCCCTAGCCTTAGCCTAGGGGAGCCCTAGCCTGAAGGCTAGGGGAGACCTAGCCTTAGCCCAGGGGAGCCTAAAGCCTAGGGGTGCCCTAGCCTGAAGGCTACGGGAGCCCTAGCCTTAGCCTAGGGGAGCCTAAAGCCTAGGGGTGCCCTAGCCTGAAGGCTAGGGGAGCCCTAGCCTTAGCCGAGGGGAGCCCTAGCCTTAGCCTAGGGGAGCCTCAAGCCTAGGGGTGCCCTAGCCTGAAGGCTAGGGGAGCCCTAACCTTAGCCCAGGAGAGCCTAAAGCCTAGGGGTGCCCTAGCCTGAAGGCTAGGGGAGCCCTAGCCTAAAGCCTAGGGGAGCCCTAGCCTGAAGGCTAGGGGTGCCCTAGCCTAAAGCCTAGGGGAGCCCTAGACTGAAGTCTAGGGGAGCCCTAGCCTTAGCCCAGGGGAGCCTAAAGCTTAGGGGTGCCCTAGCCTGATGGCTAAGGGAGCCCTAGCATTAGCTCATGGGAGCCTAAAGCCTAGGGGTGCCTTAGCCTGAAGGCTAGGGGAGACCTAACCTTAGCCTAGGGGAGCCTAAAGCCTAGGGGTGCCCTAGTCTGAAGGCTAGGGGAGCCCAAGCTTTAGCCTAGGGGAGCCCTAGCCTTAGCCTAGGGGAGCCTCAAACCTAGGCGAGCCCTAGCCTGGGGGCTAGGGGAGCCCTAGCCTTAGCCTAGGGGAGCCTCAAGTCTAGGGGTGACCTAGCCTGAGGGCTAGGGGAGCCCTAGCCTAAGCCTAGGGGAGCCTCAAGCCTGGGAGTGCCCTAGCCTGAGGGCTAGGGGAGCCCTAGCCTTAGCCTAGGAGAGCCTCAAGCCTAGGGGTGCCCTAGCCTGAGGGATAGGGGAGCCCTAGCCTTATCCTAGGGGAGCCTCAAGCCTAGGGGTGCCCTAGCCTGAGGGCTAGGGGAGCCCTAGCCTTAGCCTAGGGGAGCCTCAAGCCTAGGGATGCCCTAACCTGAGGCTAGGGGAGCCCTAGCCTTAGCCTAGGGGAGCCCTAGCCTAGGGGTGCCCTAGCCTGAGGGCTAGGGGAGCCCTAGCCTTAGCCTAGGGGAGCCTCAAACCTAGGGGTGCCCTAGCCTGAGGGCTAGGGGAGCCCTAGCCTTAGCCTAGGGGAGCCTCAAGCATAGGGGTGCCCTAGCCTGAGGGCTAGGGGAGCCCTAGCCTTAGCCTAGGGGAGCCTCAAGCCTAGGGGTGCCCTAGCCTGAGGGCTAGGGGAGCCCTAGCCTGAGGGCTAGGGGATCCCTAGCCTTAGCCTAGGGGAGCCTCAAGCCTAGGGGTGTACTAGCCTGAGGGCTAGGGGAGCCCTAGCCGTAGCCTAGGGGATCCTCAAGCCTAGGGGTGCCCTAGCCTGAGGGCTAGGGGAGCCCTACCCTTAGCCTACGGCAGCCTCAAGCCTAGGGGTGCCCTAGCCTGAGGGATAGGGGAGCCCTAGCCTTAGCCTAGGGGAGCCTCAAGCCTAGGGGTGCCCTAGCCTGAGGGCTAGAGGTGACCTAGCGTTAGCCTAGGGGAGCCTCAAGCCTATGGGTGCCCTAGCCTGAGGGCTAGGTGTGCCCTAGCCTTTGCCTAGGGGAGCCTCAAGCCTAGGGGTGCCCTAGCCTTAGCCTAGGGGAGCCTCAAGTCTAGGGGTGCCCTAGCCTGAGGGCTAGGGGAGCCCTAGCCTTAGCCTAAGGGAGCCTCAAGCCTAGGGGTGCCCTAGCCTGAGGGCTAGGGGAGCCCTAGCCTTAGCCTAGGGGATCCTCAAGCCTAGGGGTGCCCTAGCCTGAGGGCTAGGGGAGCCCTACCCTTAGCCTAGGTGAGCCTCAAGCCTAGGGGTGCCCTAGCCTTAGCCTAGGGGAGCCTCAAGCCTAGGGGTACCCTAACCTGAGGTCTAGGGGAGCCCTAGCCTTAGCCTAGGGGAGCCTCAAGCCTAGGGGTGCCCTAGCCTGAGGGCTAGGGGAGCCCTAGCCTTAGCCTAGGGGAGCCTCAAACCTAGGGGTGCCCTAGCCTGAGGGCTAGGGGAGCCCTAGCCTTAGCCTAGGGGAGCCTCAAGCATAGGTGTGCCCTAGCCTGAGGGCTAGGGGAGCCCTAGCCTTAGCCTAGGGGAGCCTCAAGCCTAGGGGTGCCCTAGCCTGAGGGCTAGGGGAGCCCTAGCCTTAGCCTAGGGGAGCCTCAAGCCTAGGGGTGCCGTAGCCTGAGGGCTAGGGGAGCCCTAGCGTTAGCCTAGGGGAGCCTAAAGCCTAGGGGTGCCCTAGCCTGAGGGCGAGGGGAGCCCTAGCCTTAGCCTAGGGGAGCCTAAAGCCAAGGGGTGCCCTAGCCTGAGGGCTAGGGGAGCCCTAGCCTTAGCCCAGGGGCGATTAAAGCTTAGGGGTGCCCTAGCCTGAAGGCTAGGGGAGCCCTAGCCTTAGCCTAGGGGAGCCCTAGCCTTAGCCTAGGGGAGCCTAAAGCCTAGGGGTGCCCTAGCCTGAAGGCTAGGGGAGCCCTAGCCTTAGCCCAGGGGAGCCTCAAGCCTAGGGGTGCCCTAGCCTGAGGGCTAGGGGAGCCCTAGCCTTGGCCTAGGGGAGCCTCAAGCCTAGGGGTGCCCTAGCCTGAGGGATAGGGGAGCCCTAGCCTTAGCCTAGGGGAGCCTCAAGCCTAGGGGTGCCCTAGCCTGAGGGCTAGGGGAGCCCTAGCCTTAGCCTAGGGGAGCCCGGGCTCGAAGCCTAGGGGTGCCCTAGCCTGAAGGCTAGGGGAGACCTAGCCTTAGCCTAGGAGAGCCCGAGCCCGAAGCCTAGGGGTGCCCTAGCCTGAAGGCTAGGGGAGCCCTAGCCTTAGCCTAGGGGAGCCCGAGCCCAAAGCCTAGGGGTGCCCTAGCCTGAAGGCTAGGGGAGCCCTAGCCTTAGGATTGGGAGCCCGAGCCCAAAGCCTAGGGGTGCCCTAGCTTGAAGGCTAGGGGAGCCCTGGCCTTAGCCTAGGGGAGCCGCAAGCCTAGGGGTGCCCTAGCCTGAGGGCTAGGGGAGCCCTAGCCTTAGCCTAGGGGAGCCTAAAGCCTAGGGATGCCCTAGCCTGAAGGCTAGGGGAGCCCTAGCCTTAGCCTAGGGGAGCCCTAGCCTTAGCCTAGGGGAGCCTCAAGCCAAGCGGAGCCCTAGCCTGAGGGCTAGGGGAGCCCTAGCCGTAGCCTAGGGGATCCTCAAGCCTAGGGGTGCCCTAGCCTGAGGGCTAGGGGAGCCCTACCCTTAGCCTACGGCAGCCTCAAGCCTAGGGGTGCCCTAGCCTGAGGGATAGGGGAGCCCTAGCCTTAGCCTAGGGGAGCCTCAAGCCTAGGGGTGCCCTAGCCTGAGGGCTAGAGGTGACCTAGCGTTAGCCTAGGGGAGCCTCAAGCCTATGGGTGCCCTAGCCTGAGGGCTAGGGGTGCCCTAGCCTTTGCCTAGGGGAGCCTCAAGCCTAGGGGTGCCCTAGCCTTAGCCTAGGGGAGCCTCAAGTCTAGGGGTGCCCTAGCCTGAGGGCTAGGGGAGCCCTAGCCTTAGCCTAAGGGAGCCTCAAGCCTAGGGGTGCCCTAGCCTGAGGGCTAGGGGAGCCCTAGCCTTAGCCTAGGGGATCCTCAAGCCTAGGGATGCCCTAGCCTGAGGGCTAGGGGAGCCCTACCCTTAGCCTAGGGGAGCCTCAAGCCTAGGGGTGCCCTAGCCTTAGCCTAGGGGAGCCTCAAGCCTAGGGGTACCCTAACCTGAGGTCTAGGGGAGCCCTAGCCTTAGCCTAGGGGAGCCTCTAGCCTAGGGGTGCCCTAGACTGAGGGCTAGGGGAGACCTAGCCTTAGCCTAGGGGAGCCTCAAACCTAGGGGTGCCCTAGCCTGAGGGCTAGGGGAGCCCTAGCCTTAGCCTAGGGGAGCCTCAAGCATAGGGGTGCCCTAGCCTGAGGGCTAGGGGAGCCCTAGCCTTAGCCTAGGGGAGCCTCAAGCCTAGGGATACCCTAGCCTGAGGGCTAGGGGAGCCCTAGCCTTAGCCTAGGGGAGCCTCAAGCCTAGGGCTGCCCTAGCCTCAGGTCTAGGGGAGCCCTAGCCTTAGCCTAGGGGAACCTCAAGCCTAGGGGTTCCCTAGCCTGAGGGCTAGGGGAGCCCTAGCCTTAGCCTAGGGAGCCTCAAGCCTAGGGGTGCCCTAGCCTGAAGGCTAGGGGAGCCCTAGCCTAAAGCCTAGGGGAGCCCAAGCCTGAAGGCTAGGGGAGCCCTAGCCTTAGGATTGGGAGCCCGAGCCCAAAGCCTAGGGGTGCCCTAGCCTGAAGGCTAGGGGAGCCCTAGCCTTAGCCCCGGGGAGCCTAAAGCTTAGGGGTGCCCTAGCCTGATGGCTAGGGGAGCCCTAGCCTTAGCCCAGGGGAGCCTTAAGCCTAGGGGTGCCCTAGCCTGAGGGCTAGGGGAGCCCTAGCCTTAGCCCAGGGGCACCTAAAGCCTAGGGGTGCCCTAGCCTGAAGGCTAGGGGAGCCCTAGCCTTAGCCTAGGGGAGCCCTAGCCTTAACCTAGGGGAGCCTAAAGTCTAGGGGTGCCCTAGCCTGAAGGCTAGGGGAGCCCTAGCCTTAGCCCAGGGGAGCCTCAAGCCTAGGGGTGCCCTAGCCTGAGGGCTAGGGGAGCCCTAGCCTTGGACTAGGGGAGCCTCAAGCCTAGGGGTGCCCTAGCCTGAGGGATAGGGGAGCCCTAGCCTTAGCCTAGGGGAGCCTCAAGCCTAGGGGTGCCCTAGCCTGAAGGCTAGGGGAGACCTAGCCTTAGCCTAGGAGCGCCCGAGCCCGAAGCCTAGGGGTGCCCTAGCCTGAAGGCTAGGGGAGCCCTAGCCTTAGCCTAGGGGAGCCCGAGCCCAAAGCCTAGGGGTGCCCTAGCCTGAAGGCTAGGGGAGCCCTAGCCTTAGGATTGGGAGCCCGAGCCCAAAGCCTAGGGGTGCCCTAGCTTGAAGGCTAGGGGAGCCCTAGCCTTAGCCTAGGGGAGCCCAAAGCCTATGGGTGCCCTAGCCTGAGGGCTAGGGGAGCCCTAGCCTTAGCCTAGGGAGCCTCAAGCCTAGGGGTGCCCTAGCCTGAAGGCTAGGGGAGCCCTAGCCTAAAGCCTAGGGGAGGCCTAGCCTGAAGGCTAGGGGAGCCCTAGCCTTAGCCCCGGGGAGCCTAAAGCTTAGGGGTGCCCTAGCCTGATGGCTAGGGGAGCCCTAGCCTTAGCCTAGTGGAGCCTCAAGCCTAGGGGTGCCCTAGCCTGAGGGCTAGGGGTGCCCTAGCCTTAGCATAGGGGAGCCTCAAGCCTAGGGGTGCCCTAGCCTGAGGGCTAGGGGAGCCCTTGCCTTAGCCTAGGGGAGCCTCAAGCCTAGGGGTGCCCTAGCCTGAGGGCTAGGGGTGCCCTAGCCTTAGCCTCGGGGAGCCTCAAGCCTAGGGGTGCTCTAGCCTGAGGGCTACGGGAGCCCTAGCTTTCGCCTAGGGGAGCCTGAGCCTAAAGCCTAGGGGTGCCCTAGCCTGAAGGCTAGCGGAGCCCTAGCCTTAGACTAGGGGAGCCTGAGCCTAAAGCCTAGGGGTGCCCTAGCCTGAAGGCTAGGGGAGCCCTAGCCTTAGCCTAGGGGAGCCTGAGCCTAAAGCCTAGGGGTGCCCTAGCATGAAGGCTGGGGGAGCCCTAGCCTTAGCCTAGGGGAGCCCGACCCTAAAGCCTAGGGGTGCCCTAGCCTGAAGGCTAGGGAGCCCTAGCCTTAGCCTAGGGGAGCCCAAAGCCTAGGGGTGCCCTAGCCTGAAGTCTAGGGGAGCCCTAGCCTTAGCCTAGGGGAGCCCGAGCCTAAAGCCTAGGGGTGCCCTAGCCTGAAGGCTAGGGAAGACCTAGCCTTAGCCTAGGGGAGCCCAAAGCCTAGGGGTGCCCTAGCCTGAAGGCTAGGGGAGCCCTAGCCTTAGCCTAGGGGAACCCGAGCCCAAAGCCTAGGGGTGCCCTAGCCTGAAGGCTATGGGAGCCCTAGCCTTAGCCTTGGGGAGCCCGAGCCCGAAGCCTAGGGGTGCCCTAGCCTGAAGGCTAGGGGAGCCCTAGCCTTAGCCTAGGGGAGCCCGGGCCCGAAGCCTAGGGGTGCCCTAGCCTGAAGGCTAGGGGAGACCTAGCCTTAGCCTAGGAGAGCCTGGGCCCGAAGCCTAGGGGTGCCCTAGCCTGAAGTCTAGGGGAGCCCTAGCCTTAACCTAGGGGAGCCCGAGCCCACAGCCTAGGGTTGCCCTAGCCTGAAGGCTAGGGGAGCCCTAGCCTTAGCCTAGGGGAGCCCAAAGCCTAGGGGTGCCCTAGCCTGAAGGCTAGGGGAGCCCTAGCCTTAGCCTAGGGGAGCCTGAGCCCAAAGCCTAGGGTTGCCCTAGCCTGAAGTCTAGGGGAGCCCTAGCCTTAGCCTAGGGGAGCCCGAGCCCAAAGCCTAGGGTTGCCCTAGCCTGAAGGCTAGGGGAGCCCTAGCCTTAGCCTAGGGGTGCCTGAGCCCAAAGCCTAGGGGTGCCCTAGCCTGAAGGCTAGGGGAGCCCTAGCCTTAGCCTAGGGGAGCCCAAAGCCTAGGGGTGCTCTAGCCTGAAGGCTAGGGGAGCCCTACCCTTAGCCTAGGGGAGCCCGAGCCCAAAGCCTAGGGGTGCCCTAGCCTGAAGTCTAGGGGAGCCCTAGCCTTAGCCTAGGGGAGCCCGAGCCCAAAGCCTAGGGTTGCCCTAGCCTGAAAGCTAGGGGAGTCCTAGCCTTAGCCTAGGGGAGCCCGAGCCAAAGCCTAGGGGTGCCCTAGCCTGAAGGCTAGGGGAGCCCTAGCCTTAGCCTAGGGGAGCCCAAAGCCTATGGGTGCCCTAGCCTGAAGGCTAGGGGAGCCCTAGCCTTAGCCTAGGGGAGCCCGAGCCCAAAGCCTAGGGCGGCCCTAGCCTGAAGGCTAGGGGAGCCCTAGACTTAGCCTAAGAGAGCCCAATGCCTGCGGGTGCCCTAGCCTGAAGGCTAGGGGAGCCCTGGCCTTAGCTTAGGGGAGCCCAAAGCCTAGGAGTGCCCTAGGCTGAAGGCTAGGGGAGCCCTAGCCTTAGCCTAGGGGAGCCCAAAGCCTAGGGGTGCCCTAGCCTGAAGGCTAGGGGAGCCCTAGCCTTGGCCTAGGGGAGCCCAAAGCCTAGGGGTGCCCTAGCCTGAAGGCTAGGGGAGCCCTAGCCTTAGCTTAGGGGATCCCGAGCCTAAAGCCTAGGGGTGCCTTAGCCTGAAGGCTAGGGGAGCCCTAGCCTTAGCCTAGGGGAGCCCAAAGCCCAGGGGTGCCCTAGCCTGAAGGCTAGGGGAGCCCTAGCCTTAGCCTACTGGAGACCGAGCCTATAGCCTAGGGGTGCCCTAGCCTGAGGGCTAGGGGATCCCTAGCCTTAGCCTAGGGTAGCCCAAAGCCTAGGGGTGCCCTAGCCTGAAGGCTAGGGGAGCCCTAGCCTTAGCCTAGAGGAGCCCGAGCCTAAAGACTAGGGGTGCCCTAGCCTGAGGGCAAGGGGAGCCTTTCCGTAGCCTAGGGTAGCCTAAAGCCTAGGGGTGCCCTCGCTGAAGGCTAGGGTTGCCCTAGCCTTAGCCTAGGGGAGCCCGAGCCTCAAGCCTAGGGGTGCCCTAGCCTGAAGGCTAGGGGAGCCCTAGCCTGAGCCTAGGGGACCCCAAAGCCTAGGGGTGCCCTAGCCTGAAGGCTAGGGGAGCCCTAGCCTTAGCCTAGGGGAGCCCGAGCCTAAAGTCTAGGGGTGCCCTAGCCTGAAGGCTAGTGGAGCCCTAGCCTGAGCCTAGGGGAGCCCAAAGCCTAGGCGTGACCTAGCCTGAAGGCTATGGGAGCCCTAGCCTTAGCCTAGGGGAGCTCGAGCCTAAAGCCTCGGGTGCTCTAGCCTGGAGGCTAGGGGAGCCCTAGCCTTAGCCTAGGGAAGCACAAAGCCTAGGGGTGCCCTAGCCTAAAGTCTAGGGGAGCCCTAGCCTTAGCCTAGGGGAGCCCGAGCGTAAAGCCTAGGGGTGCCCTAGCCTGAAGGCTAGGGGAGCCCTAGCCTTAGCCTAGGGGAGCCCAAAGCCTAGAGGTGCCCTAGCCTGAAGGCTAGGAGAGCCCTAGCCTTAGCCTAAGGGGGCCCGAACCTCAAGCCTAGGGGTGCCCTAGCCTGAAGACTAGGGGAGACCTAGCCTTAGCCTAGGGGAGCCCAGAGGCTAGGGGTGCCCTAGCCTGAACGCTGGGGAGCAATCGCCTTAGCCTAGGGGAGCCCGAGCCTAAAGCCTAGGGGTGCCCTAGCCTGAAGGCTAGGGGAGCGCTAGCCTTAGCCTAGGGGAGCCCAAAGCCTTGGGGTGCCCTAGCCAGAAGGCTAGGGGATCCCTAGCCTTAACCTAGGGGAGTCCGATCCCAAAGCCTAGGGCTGCCCTAGCCTGAAGGCTAGGGGAGCCCTAGCCTTAGCCTAAGGGAGCCCGAGCCCAAAGCCTAGGGGTGCCCTAGCCTGAAGGCTAGGGGAGCCCTAGCCTTAGCCTAGGGGAGCCCGGGCCCAAAGCCTAGGGGTGCCCTAGCCTGAAGGTTAGGGGAGCCCTAGCTTTAGACTAGGGGAGCCCGGGCCCGAAGCCTAGGGGTGCCCTAGCCTGAAGACTCGGGGAGCCCTAGCCTTAGCCTAGGGGAGCCTGGGCCCAAAGCCTAGGGGTGCCCTAGCCTGAAGGTTAGGGGAGCCCTAGCTTTAGCCTAGGGGAGCCCGGGCCGAAGCCTAGGGGTGCCCTAGCCTGAAGGCTAGGGGAGACCTAGCCTTAGCCTAGGGGAGCCCGAGCCCGAAGCCTAGGGGTGCCCTAGCCTGAAGGCTAGGGGAGCCCTAGCCTTAGCCTAGGGGAGACCGAGCCCAAAGCCTAGGGGAGCCCTAGCCTGAAGGCTAGGGGAGCCCTAGCCTTAGTCTCGGGAGCCCGAGCCCAAAGCCTAGGGGTGCCCTAGCTTGAAGGCTAGGGGAGCCCTAGCCGTAGCCTAGGAGAGCCTAAAGCCTAGGTGTGCCCTAGATGAAGGCTAGGGGTGCCTTAGCCTTAGCATAGGGGAGCCCGAGCCTCAAGCCTAGGGGTGCCCTAGCCTGAAGGCTAGGGGAGCCCTAGCCTTAGCATAGGGGAGCCCAAAGCCTAGGGGTGCCCTAGCCTGAAGGTTAGGGGAGCCCTAGCTTTAGCCTAGGGGAGCCCGGGCCCGAAGCCTAGGGGTGCCCTAGCCTGAAGGCTAGGGGAGACCTAGCCTTAGCCTAGGGGAGCCCGAGCCCGAAGCCTAGGGGTGCCCTAGCCTGAAGGCTAGGGGAGCCCTAGCCTTAGCCTAGGGGAGACCGAGCCCAAAGCCTAGGGGAGCCCTAGCCTGAAGGCTAGGGGAGCCCTAGCCTTAGTCTCGGGAGCCCGAGCCCAAAGCCTAGGGGTGCCCTAGCTTGAAGGCTAGGGGAGCCCTAGCCGTAGCCTAGGAGAGCCTAAAGCCTAGGGGTGCCCTAGATGAAGGCTAGGGGTGCCTTAGCCTTAGCATAGGGGAGCCCGAGCCTCAAGCCTAGGGGTGCCCTAGCCTGAAGGCTAGGGGAGCCCTAGCCTTAGCATAGGGGAGCCCAAAGCCTAGGGGTGCCCTAGCCTGAAGGCTAGGGGAGCCGTAGCCTTAACTGAGGGGAGCCCGAGCCTAAAGCCTAGGGGTGCCCTAACCTGAAGGCTAGTGGAGCCCTAGCCTTAGCCTAGGGGAGCCCAAAGCCTAGGGGTGCCCTAGCCTGAAGGCTAGGGGAGCCCTAGCCTTAGCCTACTGGAGCCCGAGCCTATAGCCTAGGGGTGCCCTAGCCTGAGGGCTAGGGGATCCCTAGCCTTAGCCTAGGGGAGCCCAAAGCCTAGGGGTGCCCTAGCCTGAAGGCTAGGGGAGCCCTAGCCTTAGCCTAGGGGAGCCCGAGCCTAAAGCCTAGGGGTGCCCTAGCCTGAAGGCTAGGGGAGAACTAGCCGTAGCCTAGGGGAGCCCGAGCCTCAAACCTAGGGGTGCCCTAGCCTGAAGGCTAGGGGAGCCCTAGCCTTAGCCTAGGGGAGCTCAAAGCCTAGGGGTGCCCTAGCCCGAAGGCTAGGGGAGCCTTAGCCTTAGCCTAGGGGAGCCCGAGCCTAAAGCCTAGGGGTGCCCTAGCCTGAAGGCTAGTGGATCCCTAACCTTAGCCTAGGGGAGCCCAAAGCCTGGGATGCCCTAGCCTGGAGGCTAGGGGTGCCCTAGCCTTAGCCTAGGGGAGCCCGAGCCTAAAGCCTAGGGGTGCCCTAGCCTGAAGGTTAGGGGAGCCCTAGCCTTACCCTAGGGGAGCACAAAGCCTAGGAGTGCCCTATCCTTCAGGCTAGCGGAGCCCTAGCCTTAGCCTAGGGGAGCCCGAGCCTAAAGCCTAGGGGTGCCCTAGCCTGAAGCCTAGGGGAGCCCTAGCCTTAGCCTAGGGGAGCCAAAAGCCTAGGGGTGCCCTAGCCTGAAAGCTAGGGGAGCCCTAGCCTTAGCCTAGGGGAGCCCGAGCCTAAAGCCTAGGGGTGCCCTAGCCTGAAGACTAGGGGAGCCCTAGCCTTAGCCTAGGGGAGCCAAAAGCCTAGGGGTGCCCTAGCCTGAAGGCTAGGGGAGCCCTAGCCTTAGCCTAGGGGTATCCAAAGCCAAGAGATGCGCTAGCCTGAAGGCTAGGGGAGCCCTAGCCTTGGCCTACGGGGGCCCGAGCCTAAAGCCTAGGGGTGCCCTAGCCTGAAGGCTAGGAGAGGCCTAGCCTTAGCGTAGGGGAGCCCAAAGCCTAGGGGTGCCCTAGTCTGAAGGCTTGGGGAGCCCTAGCCTTAGCCTAGGGGAGCCCAAAGCCTAGGGGAGCCCGAGCCCAAAGCCCAGGGGCGACCTAGCCTGAAGGCTATGGGTGCCCTAGCCTTAGCCTAGGGGTGCCCAAAGCCTAGGGGTGCCCTAGCCTGAAGGCTAGGGGAGCCCTAGCCTTAGCCTAGGGGAGCCCAAAGCCTAGGGGTGCCCTAGCCTGAAGGCTAAGGGAGCCCTAGCCTTAGCCTAGGGGAGCCCGAGCCCAAAGCCTAGGGGTGCCCTAGCCTGAAGGCTAGGGGAGCCCTAGCCTTAGCCTAGGGGAGCCCAAAGCCTAGCGGTGCCCTAGCCTTAAGGCTGGGGGAGCCCTAGCCTTAGCCTAGGGGAGCCCAAAGCCTAGGGGTGCCCTAGCCTGAAGGCTAGGGGAGCCCTACCCTTAGCGTAGGGGAGCCCGAGCCTAAAGCCTAGGGGTGCCCTAGCCTGAAGGCTAGGGGAGCCCTAGCCTTAGCCTAGGGGAGCCCAAAGCCTAGGGGTGCCCTAGCCTGAAGTCTAGGGGAGCCCTAGCATTAGCCTAGGGGAGCCCGAGCGTAAAGCCTAGGGGTGCCCTAGCCTGAAGGCTAGGGGAGCCCTAGCCTTAGCCTAGGGGAGCCTGAGCCTAAAGCCTAGGGGTACCCTAGCCTGAAGGCTAGGGGAGCCCTAGCCTTAGCCTAGGGTAATCCAAAGCCTAGGGATGCCCTAGCCTGAAGGCTAGGGGAGCCCTAGCCTTAGCCTATGGGAGCCCGAGCCTAAAGCCTAGGGGTGCACTAGCCTGAAGGCTAAGGGGCCTTAGCCTTAGCCTAGGGGAGCCCGAAGCCTAGGGGTGCCCTAGCCTGAAGGCTAGGGGAGCCCTAGCTTTAGCCTAGGGGAGCCCGAAGCCTAGGGGTGCCCTAGCATGAAGGCTAGGGGAGCCCTAGCCTTAGCCTAGGGGAGCCCGAAGCCTAGGGGTGCCCTAGCCTGAAGGCTAGGGGAGCCCTAGCCTTAGCCTAGGGGAGCCCGAAGCCTAGTGGTGCCCTAGCCTGAAGGCTAGGGGAGCCCTAGCCTTAGCCTAGGGGAGCCCGAAGCCTAGGGGTGCCGTAGCCTGAAGGCTAGGGGAGCCCTAGCCTTAGCCTAGGGTAGCCCGAAGCCTAGGGGTGCCCTAGCCTGAAGGCTAGGGGAGCCCTAGCCTTAGCCTAGGGGAGCCCGAGCCTAAAGACTAGGGGTGCCCTAGCCTGAGGGCTAGGGGAGCCTTTCCGTAGCCTAGGGTAGCCTAAAGCCTAGGGGTGCCCTCGCTGAAGGCTAGGGTTGCCCTAGCCTTAGCCTAGGGGAGCCCGAGCCTCAAGCCTAGGGGTGCCCTAGCCTGAAGGCTAGGGGAGCCCTAGCCTGAGCCTAGGGGAGCCCAAAGCCTAGGGGTGCCCTAGCCTGAAGGCTAGGGGAGCCCTAGCCTTAGCCTAGGGGAGCCCGAGCCTAAAGTCTAGGGGTGCCCTAGCCTGAAGGCTAGTGGAGCCCTAGCCTGAGCCTAGGGGAGCCCAAAGCCTAGGCGTGACCTAGCCTGAAGGCTAGGGGAGCCCTAGCCTTAGCCTAGGGGAGCTCGAGCCTAAAGCCTGGGGTGCTCTAGCCTGGAGACTTGGGGAGCCCTAGCCTTAGCCTAGGGAAGCCCAAAGCCTAGGGGTGCCCTAGCCTGAAGTCTAGGGGAGCCCTAGCCTTAGCCTAGGGGAGCCCGAGCGTAAAGCCTAGGGGTGCCCTAGCCTGAAGGCTAGGGGAGCCCTAACCTTATCCTAGGGGAGCCCAAAGCCTAGAGGTGCCCTTGCCTGAAGGCTAGGAGAGCCCTAGCCTTAGCCTAAGGGAGCCCGAGCCTCAAGCCTAGGGGTGCCCTAGCCTGAAGACTAGGGGAGACCTAGCCTTAGCCTAGGGGAGCCCAAAGCCTAGGGGTGCCCTAGCCTGAACGCTGGGGAGCAATCGCCTTAGCCTAGGGGAGCCCGAGCCTAAAGCCTAGGGGTGCCCTAGCCTGAAGGCTAGGGGAGCGCTAGCCTTAGCCTAGGAGAGCCCAAAGCCTTGGGGTGCCCTAGCCAGAAGGCTAGGGGAGCCCTAGCCTTAACCTAGGGGAGTCCGAACCCAAAGCCTAGGGCTGCCCTAGCCTGAAGGCTAGGGGAGCCCTAGCCTTAGCCTAGGGGAGCCCGAGCCCAAAGCCTAGGGGTGCCCTAGCCTGAAGGCTAGGGGAGCCCTAGCCTTAGCCTAGGGGAGCCCGGGCCCAAAGCCTAGGGGTGCCCTAGCCTGAAGGTTAGGGGAGCGCTAGCTTTAGCCTAGGGGAGCCCGGGCCCGAAGCCTAGGGGTGCCCTAGCCTGAAGGCTAGGGGAGACCTAGCCTTAGCCTAGGGGAGCCCGAGCCCGAAGCCTAGGGGTGCCCTAGCCTGAAGGCTAGGGGAGCCCTAGCCTTAGCCTAGGGGAGACCGAGCCTCAAGCCTAGGGGTGCCCTAGCCTGAAGGCTAGGGGAGCCCTAGCCTTAGCATAGGGGAGCCCAAAGCCTAGGGGTGCCCTAGCCTGAAGGCTGGGGGAGCCGTAGCCTTAGCTGAGGGGAGCCCGAGCCTAAAGCCTAGGGGTGCCCTAACCTGAAGGCTAGTGGAGCCCTAGCCTTAGCCTAGGGGAGCCCAAAGCCTAGGGGTGCCCTAGCCTGAAGGCTAGGGGAGCCCTAGTCTTAGCCTACTGGAGCCCGAGCCTATAGCCTAGGGGTGCCCTAGCCTGAGGGCTAGGGGATCCCTAGCCTTAGCCTAGGGGAGCCCAAAGCCTAGGGGTGCCCTAGCCTGAAGGCTAGGGGAGCCCTAGCCTTAGCCTAGGGGAGCCCGAGCCTAAAGCCTAGGGGTGCCCTAGCCTGAGGGCTAGGGGAGCACTAGCCGTAGCCTAGGGGAGCCTAAAGCCTAGGGGTGCCCTAGCTGAAGGCTAGGGTTTCCCTAGCCTTAGCCTAGGGGAGCCCGAGCCTCAAACCTAGGGGTGCCCTAGCCTGAAGGCTAGGGGAGCCCTAGCCTTAGCCTAGGGGAGCTCAAAGCCTAGGGGTGCCCTAGCCTGAAGGCTAGTGGATCCCTAACCTTAGCCTAGGGGAGCCCAAAGCCTGGGGTGCCCTAGCCTGGAGGCTAGGGGAACCCTAGCCTTAGCCTAGGTGAGCCCAAAGCCTAGGGGTGCCCTAGCCTGAAGGCTAGGGGTGCCCTAGACTTAGCCTAGGGGAGCCCGAGCCTAAAGCCTAGGGGTGTCCTAGCCTGAAGGTTAGGGGAGCCCTAGCCTTAGCCTAGGGGAGCCCAAAGCCTAGGAGTGCCCTATCCTTCAGGCTAGCGGAGCCCTAGCCTTAGCCTAGGGGAGCCCGAGCCTAAAGCCTAGGGGTGCCCTAGCCTGAAGCCTAGGGGAGCCCTAGCCTTAGCCTAGGGGAGCCAAAAGCCTAGGGGTGCCCTAGCCTGAAAGCTAGGGGAGCCCTAGCCTTAGCCTAGGGGAGCCCTAGCCTAAAGCCTAGGGGTGCCCTAGCCTGAAGGCTAGGGGAGCCCTAGCCTTAGCCTAGGGGTATCCAAAGCCAAGGGATGCCCGGGCCTGAAGGCTAGGGAAGCCCTAGCCTTGGCCTACGGGGACCCGAGCCTAAAGCCTAGGGGTGCCCTAGCCTTAGCCTAGGGGAGCCCAAAGCCTAGAGGTGCCCTAGCCTGAAGGCTAGGAGAGCCCTAGCCTTAGCCTAGGGGAGCCCGAGCCTCAAGCCTAGGAGTGCCCTAGCCTGAAGACTAGGGAAGACCTAGCCTTAGCCTAGGGGAGCCCAAAGCCTAGGGGTGCCCTAGCCTGAACGCTGGGGAGCAATCGCCTTAGCCTAGGGGAGCCCGAGCCTAAAGCCTAGGGGTGCCCTAGCCTGAAGGCTAGGGGAGCCCTAGCCTTAGCCTAGGGGAGCCCAAAGCCTAGGGGTGCCCTGGCTAGAAGGCTAGGGGAGCCCTAGCCTTAGCCTAGGGGTGCCCGAGCTCAAAGCCTAGGGGTGCCCTAGCCTGAAGGCTAGGGGAGCCCTAGCCTTAGCCTTGGGGAGCCCGAGCCCGAAGCCTAGGGGTGCCCTAGCCTGAAGGCTAGGGGAGCCCTAGCCTTAGCCTAGGGGAGCCCGGGCCCGAAGCCTAGTGGTGTCCTAGCCTGAAGGTTAGGGGAGCCCTAGCCTTAGCCTAGGGGAGCCCGGGCCCGAAGCCTAGGGGTGCCCTAGCCTGAAGGCTAGGGGAGCCCTAGGCTTCGCCTAGGGGAGCCCGAACCCAAAGCCTAGGGGTGCCCTAGCCTGAAGGCTAGGGGAGCCCTAGCCTTAGGCTTGGCAGCCAGAGCCCAAAGCCTAGGGGTGCCCAAGCTTGAAGGCTAGGGGAGCCCTAGCCGTAGCCTAGGGGAGCCTAAAGCCTAGGGGTGCCCTAGGTGAAGGCTAGGGGTGCCCTAGCATTAGCATAGGGGAGCCCGAGCCTCAAGCCTAGGGGTGCCCTAGCCTGAAGGCTAGGGGAGCCCTAGCCTTAGCCTAGGGGAGCCCAAAGCCTAGGGGTGCCCTAGCCTGAAAGCTAGGGGAGCCCTAGCCTTAGCTGAGGGGAGCCCGAGCCTAAAGCCTAGGGGTGCCCTAGCCTGAAGGCTAGTGGAGCCCTAGCCTTAGCCTAGGGGAGCCCAAAGCCTAGGGGTGACCTAGCCTGAAGGCTAGGGGAGCCCTAGCCTTAGCCTAGGGGAGCCCGAGCCTAAAGCCTAGGGGTGCCCTAGCCTGAAGGCTAGGGGAGCCCTAGCCTTAGCCTAGGTGAGCCCAAAGCCTAGAGGTGCCCTAGCCTGAAGGCTAGGGGAGCCCTAGCCTTAGCCTAGGGGAGCCCGAGACTAAAGCTTAGGGGTGCCCTAGCCGGAAGGCTAGGGGAGCCCTAGCCTTAGCCTAGGCGAGCCCGAGCCTAAAGCCTAGGGGTGCACTAGCCTGAAGGCTAGGGGAGCCCTAGCCTTAGCCTAGGGGAATCCAAAGCCTAGGGATGCCCTAGCCTGAAGGCTAGGGGAGCCCTAGCCTTAGCCTACGGGAGCCCGTGCCTAAAGCCTAGGGGTGCACTAGACTGAAGGCTAGGGGGACTTAGCCTTAGCCTAGAGGAGCCCGACGCCTAGGGGTGCCCTAGCCTGAAGGCTAGGGGAGCCCTAGCCTTAGCCTAGGGGAGCCCGACGCCTAGGGGTGCCCTAGCCTGAAGGCTAGGGGAGCCCTAGCCTTAGCCTAGGGGAGCCCGACGCCTAGGGGTGCCCTAGCCTGAAGGCTAGGGGAGCCCTAGCCTTAGCCTAGGGGAGCCCGACGCCTAGGGGTGCCCTAGCCTGAAGGCTAGGGGAGCCCTAGCCTTAGCCTAGGGGAGCCCGACGCCTAGGGGTGCCCTAGCCTGAAGGCTAGGGGAGCCCTAGCCTTAGCCTAGGGGAGCCCGACGCCTAGGGGTGCCCTAGCCTGAAGGCTAGGGGAGCCCTAGCCTTAGCCTAGGGGAGCCCGACGCCTAGGGGTGCCCTAGCCTGAAGGCTAGGGGAGCCCTAGCCTTAGCCTAGGGGAGCCCGACGCCTAGGGGTGCCCTAGCCTGAAGGCTAGGGGAGCCCTAGCCTTAGCCTAGGGGAGCCCGACGCCTAGGGGTGCCCTAGCCTGAAGGCTAGGGGAGCCCTAGCCTTAGCCTAGGGGAGCCCGACGCCTAGGGGTGCCCTAGCCTGAAGGCTAGGGGAGCCCTAGCCTTAGCCTAGGGGAGCCCGACGCCTAGGGGTGCCCTAGCCTGAAGGCTAGGGGAGCCCTAGCCTTAGCCTAGGGGAGCCCGACGCCTAGGGGTGCCCTAGCCTGAAGGCTAGGGGAGCCCTAGCCTTAGCCTAGGGGAGCCCGACGCCTAGGGGTGCCCTAGCCTGAAGGCTAGGGGAGCCCTAGCCTTAGCCTAGGGGAGCCCGACGCCTAGGGGTGCCCTAGCCTGAAGGCTAGGGGAGCCATAGCCTTAGCCTAGGGGAGCCCGACGCCTAGGGGTGCCCTAGCCTGAAGGCTAGGGGAGCCCTAGCCTTAGCCTAGGGGAGCCCGACGCCTAGGGGTGCCCTAGCCTGAAGGCTAGGGGAGCCCTAGCCTTAGCCTAGGGGAGCCCGACGCCTAGGGGTGCCCTAGCCTGAAGGCTAGGGGAGCCCTAGCCTTAGCCGAGGGGAGCCGGACGCCTAGGGGTGCCCTAGCCTGAAGGCTAGGGGAGCCCTAGCCTTAGCCTAGGGGAGCCCGACGCCTAGGGGTGCCCTAGCCTGAAGCCTAGGGGAGCCCTAGCCTTAGCCTAGGGGAGCCCGACGCCTAGGGGTGCCCTAGCCTGAAGGCTAGGGGAGCCCTAGCCTTAGCCTAGGGGAGCCCGACGCCTAGGGGTGCCCTAGCCTGAAGGCTAGGGGAGCCCTAGCCTTAGCCTAGGGGAGCCCGACGCCTAGGGGTGCCCTAGCCTGAAGGCTAGGGGAGCCCTAGCCTTAGCCTAGGGGAGCCCGACGCCTAGGGGTGCCCTAGCCTGAAGGCTAGGGGAGCCCTAGCCTAAGCCTAGGGGAGCCCGAAGCCTACGCGTGCCCTAGCCTGAAGGCTAGGGGAGCCCTAGCCTTAGTCTAGGGGAGCCCGAAGCCTACGGGTGCCCTAGCCTTAGCCTAGGGGAGCCCGAAGCCTACGGGTGCCCTAGCCTTAGCCTAGGGGAGCCCGAAGCCTACGGGTGCCCTAGCCTGAAGGCTAGGGGAGCCCTAGCCTTAGCCTAGGGGAGCCCGAAGCCTACGGGTGCCCTAGCCTTAGCCTAGGGGAGCCCGAAGCCTACGGGTGCCCTAGCCTTAGCCTAGGGGAGCCCGAAGCCTACGGGTGCCCTAGCCTTAGCCTAGGGGAGCCCGAAGCCTACGGGTGCCCTAGTCTTAGCCTAGGGGAGCCCGAAGCCTACGGGTGCCCTAGCCTTAGCCTAGGGGAGCCCGAAGCCTACGGGTGCCCTAGCCTTAGCCTAGGGGAGCCCGAAGCCTACGGGTGCCCTAGCCTTAGCCTAGGGGAGCCCGAAGCCTACGGGTGCCCTAGCCTTAGCCTAGGGGAGCCCGAAGCCTACGGGTGCCCTAGCCTTAGCCTAGGGGAGCCCGAAGCCTACGGGTGCCCTAGCCTTAGCCTAGGGGAGCCCGAAGCCTACGGGTGCCCTAGCCTTAGCCTAGGGGAGCCCGAAGCCTACGGGTGCCCTAGCCTGAAGGCTAGGGGAGCCCTAGCCTTAGCCTAGGGGAGCCCGAAGCCTAGGGGTGCCCTAGCCTGAAGGCTAGGGGAGCCCTAGCCTTAGCCTAGGGGAGCCCGACGCCTAGGGGTGCCCTAGCCTGAAGGCTAGGGTTGCCCTAGCCTTAGCCTAGGGGAGCCCGACGCCTAGGGGTGCCCTAGCCTGAAGGCTAGGGGAGCCCTAGCCTTAGCCTAGGGGAGCCCGACGCCTAGGGGTGCCCTAGCCTGAAGGCTAGGGGAGCCCTAGCCTTAGCCAAGGGGAGCCCGACGCCTAGGGGTGCCCTAGCCTGAAGGCTAGGGAAGCCCTAGCCTTAGCCTAGGGGAGCCCGACGCCTAGGGGTGCCCTAGCCTGAAGGCTAGGGGAGCCCTAGCCTTAGCCTAGGGGAGCCCGACGCCTAGGGGTGCCCTAGCCTGAAGGCTAGGGGAGCCCTAGCCTTAGCCTAGGGGAGCCCGACGCCTAGGGGTGCCCTAGCCTGAAGGCTAGGGGAGCCCTAGCCTTAGCCTAGGGGAGCCCGACGCCTAGGGGTGCCCTAGCCTGAAGGCTAGGGGAGCCCTAGCCTTAGCCTAGGGGAGCCCGACGCCTAGGGGTGCCCTAGCCTGAAGGCTAGGGGAGCCCTAGCCTTAGCCTAGGGGAGCCCGACGCCTAGGGGTGCCCTAGCCTGAAGGCTAGGGGAGCCCTAGCCTTAGCCTAGGGGAGCCCGACGCCTAGGGGTGCCCTAGCCTGAAGGCTAGGGGAGCCCTAGCCTTAGACTAGGGGAGCCCGACGCCTAGGGGTGCCCTAGCCTGAAGGCTAGGGGAGCCCTAGCCTTAGCCTAGGGGAGCCCGACGCCTAGGGGTGCCCTAGCCTGAAGCCTACGGGTGCCCTAGCCTTAGCCTAGGGGAGCCCGAAGCCTACGGGTGCCCTAGCCTGAAGTCTAGGGGAGCCCTAGCCTTAGCCTGGGGGAGCCCGAAGCCTACGGGTGCCCTAGCCTTAGCCTAGGGGAGCCCGAAGCCTACGGGTGCCCTAGCCTTAGCCTAGGGGAGCCCGAAGCCTACGGGTGCCCTAGCCTTAGCCTAGGGGAGCCCGAAGCCTACGGGTGCCCTAGCCTTAGCCTAGGGGAGCCCGAAGCCTACGGGTGCCCTAGCCTTAGCCTAGGGGAGCCCGAAGCCTACGGGTGCCCTAGCCTTAGCCTAGGGGAGCCCGAAGCCTACGGGTGCCCTAGCCTTAGCCTAGGGGAGCCCGAAGCCTACGGGTGCCCTAGACTTAGCCTAGGGGAGCCCGAAGCCTACGGGTGCCCTAGCCTTAGCCTAGGGGAGCCCGAAGCCTACGGGTGCCCTAGCCTTAGCCTAGGGGAGCCCGAAGCCTACGGGTGCCCTAGCCTTAGCCTAGGGGAGCCCGAAGCCTACGGGTGCCCTAGCCTTAGCCTAGGGGAGCCCGAAGCCTACGGGTGCCCTAGCCTTAGCCTAGGGGAGCCCGAAGCCTACGGGTGCCCTAGCCTTAGCCTAGGGGAGCCCGAAGCCTACGGGTGCCCTAGCCTTAGCCTAGGGGAGCCCGAAGCCTACGGGTGCCCTAGCCTTAGCCTAGGGGAGCCCGAAGCCTACGGGTGCCCTAGCCTTAGCCTAGGGGAGCCCGAAGCCTACGGGTGCCCTAGCCTTAGCCTAGGGGAGCCCGAAGCCTACGGGTGCCCTAGCCATAGCCTAGGGGAGCCCGAAGCCTACGGGTGCCCTAGCCTTAGCCCAGGGGAGCCTAAAGCCTAGGGGTGCCCTAGCCTGAAGTCTAGGGCAGCCCTAGCCTTAGCCCAGGGGAGCCTAAAGCCTAGGGGTGCCCTATCCTGAAGGCTAGGGGAGCCCTAGCCTAAAGCCTAGGGGAGCCCTAGCCTGAAGGCTAGGGGTGCCCTAGCCTAAAGCCTAGGGGAGCCCTAGCCTGAATGATAGGGGAGCCCTAGCCTTAGCCCAGGGGAGCCTAAAGCTTAGGGGTGCCCTAGCCTGATGGCTAAGGGAGCCCTAGCATTAGCTCATGGGAGCCTAAAGCCTAGGGGTGGCTTAGCCTGAAGGCTAGGGGAGACCTAACCTTAGCCTAGGGGAGCCTAAAGCCTAGGGGTGCCCTAGTCTGAAGGCTAGGGGAGCCCAAGCTTTAGCCTAGGGGAGCCCTAGCCTTAGCCTAGGGGAGCCTCAAACCTAGGGGAGCCCTAGCCTGGGGGCTAGGGGAGCCCTAGCCTTAGCCTAGGGGAGCCTCAAGTCTAGGGGTGACCTAGCCTGAGGGCTAGGGGAGCCCTAGCCTAAGCCTAGGGGAGCCTCAAGCCTGGGAGTGCACTAGCCTGAGGGCTAGGGGAGCCCTAGCCTTAGCCTAGGAGAGCCTCAAGCCTAGGGGTGCCCTAGCCTGAGGGATAGGGGAGCCCTAGCCTTATCCTAGGGGAGCCTCAAGCCTAGGGGTGCCCTAGCCTGAGGGCTAGGGGAGCCCTAGCCTTAGCCTAGGGGAGCCTCAAGCCTAGGGATGCCCTAACCTGAGGCTAGGGGAGCCCTAGCCTTAGCCTAGGGGAGCCCTAGCCTAGGGGTGCCCTAGCCTGAGGGCTAGGGGAGCCCTAGCCTTAGCCTAGGGGAGCCTCAAACCTAGGGGTGCCCTAGCCTGAGGGGTAGGGGAGCCCTAGCCTTAGCCTAGGGGAGCCCGACGCCTAGGGGTGCCCTAGCCTGAAGGCTAGGGGAGCCCTAGCCTTAGCCTAGGGGAGCCCGACGCCTAGGGGTGCCCTAGCCTGAAGGCTAGGGGAGCCCTAGCCTTAGCCTAGGGGAGCCCGACGCCTAGGGGTGCCCTAGCCTGAAGGCTAGGGGAGCCCTAGCCTTAGCCTAGGGGAGCCCGACGCCTAGGGGTGCCCTAGCCTGAAGGCTAGGGGAGCCCTAGCCTTAGCCTAGGGGAGCCCGACGCCTAGGGGTGCCCTAGCCTGAAGGCTAGGGGAGCCCTAGCCTTAGCCTAGGGGAGCCCGACGCCTAGGGGTGCCCTAGCCTGAAGGCTAGGGGAGCCCTAGCCTTAGCCTAGGGGAGCCCGACGCCTAGGGGTGCCCTAGCCTGAAGGCTAGGGGAGCCCTAGCCTTAGCCTAGGGGAGCAGGACGCCTAGGGGTGCCCTAGCCTGAAGGCTAGGGGAGCCCTAGCCTTAGCCTAGGGGAGCCCGACGCCTAGGGGTGCCCTAGCCTGAAGGCTAGGGGAGCCCTAGCCTTAGCCTAGGGGAGCCCGACGCCTAGGGGTGCCCTAGCCTGAAGGCTAGGGGAGCCCTAGCCTTAGCCTAGGGGAGCCCGACGCCTAGGGGTGCCCTAGCCTGAAGGCTAGGGGAGCCCTAGCCTTAGCCTAGGGGAGCCCGACGCCTAGGGGTGCCCTAGCCTGAAGGCTAGGGGAGCCCTAGCCTTAGCCTAGGGGAGCCCGACGCCTAGGGGTGCCCTAGCCTGAAGGCTAGGGGAGCCCTAGCCTAAGCCTAGGGGAGCCCGAAGCCTACGCGTGCCCTAGCCTGAAGGCTAGGGGAGCCCTAGCCTTAGCCTAGGGGAGCCCGAAGCCTACGGGTGCCCTAGCCTTAGCCTAGGGGAGCCCGAAGCCTACGGGTGCCCTAGCCTTAGCCTAGGGGAGCCCGAAGCCTACGGGTGCCCTAGCCTGAAGGCTAGGGGAGCCCTAGCCTTAGCCTAGGGGAGCCCGAAGCCTACGGGTGCCCTAGCCTTAGCCTAGGGGAGCCCGAAGCCTACGGGTGCCCTAGCCTTAGCCTAGGGGAGCCCGAAGCCTACGGGTGCCCTAGCCTGAAGGCTAGGGGAGCCCTAGCCTTAGCCTAGGGGAGCCCGAAGCCTACGGGTGCCCTAGCCTTAGCCTAGGGGAGCCAGAAGCCTACGGGTGCCCTAGTCTTAGCCTAGGGGAGCCCGAAGCCTACGGGTGCCCTAGCCTTAGCCTAGGGGAGCCCGAAGCCTACGGGTGCCCTAGCCTTAGCCTAGGGGAGCCCGAAGCCTACGGGTGCCCTAGCCTTAGCCTAGGGGAGCCCGAAGCCTACGGGTGCCCTAGCCTTAGCCTAGGGGAGCCCGAAGCCTACGGGTGCCCTAGCCTTAGCCTAGGGGAGCCCGAAGCCTACGGGTGCCCTAGCCTTAGCCTAGGGGAGCCCGAAGCCTACGGGTGCCCTAGCCTTAGCCTAGGGGAGCCCGAAGCCTACGGGTGCCCTAGCCTGAAGGCTAGGGGAGCCCTAGCCTTAGCCTAGGGGAGCCCGAAGCCTAGGGGTGCCCTAGCCTGAAGGCTAGGGGAGCCCTAGCCTTAGCCTAGGGGAGCCCGACGCCTAGGGGTGCCCTAGCCTGAAGGCTAGGGTTGCCCTAGCCTTAGCCTAGGGGAGCCCGACGCCTAGGGGTGCCCTAGCCTGAAGGCTAGGGGAGCCCTAGCCTTAGCCTAGGGGAGCCCGACGCCTAGGGGTGCCCTAGCCTGAAGGCTAGGGGAGCCCTAGCCTTAGCCTAGGGGAGCCCGACGCCTAGGGGTGCCCTAGCCTGAAGGCTAGGGAAGCCCTAGCCTTAGCCTAGGGGAGCCCGACGCCTAGGGGTGCCCTAGCCTGAAGGCTAGGGGAGCCCTAGCCTTAGCCTAGGGGAGCCCGACGCCTAGGGGTGCCCTAGCCTGAAGGCTAGGGGAGCCCTAGCCTTAGCCTAGGGGAGCCCGACGCCTAGGGGTGCCCTAGCCTGAAGGCTAGGGGAGCCCTAGCCTTAGCCTAGGGGAGCCCGACGCCTAGGGGTGCCCTAGCCTGAAGGCTAGGGGAGCCCTAGCCTTAGCCTAGGGGAGCCCGACGCCTAGGGGTGCCCTAGCCTGAAGGCTAGGGGAGCCCTAGCCTTAGCCTAGGGGAGCCCGACGCCTAGGGGTGCCCTAGCCTGAAGGCTAGGGGAGCCCTAGCCTTAGCCTAGGGGAGCCCGACGCCTAGGGGTGCCCTAGCCTGAAGGCTAGGGGAGCCCTAGCCTTAGACTAGGGGAGCCCGACGCCTAGGGGTGCCCTAGCATGAAGGCTAGGGGAGCCCTAGCCTTAGCCTAGGGGAGCCCGACGCCTAGGGGTGCCCTAGCCTGAAGCCTACGGGTGCCCTAGCCTTAGCCTAGGGGAGCCCGAAGCCTACGGGTGCCCTAGCCTGAAGTCTAGGGGAGCCCTAGCCTTAGCCTAGGGGAGCCCGAAGCCTACGGGTGCCCTAGCCTTAGCCTAGGGGAGCCCGAAGCCTACGGGTGCCCTAGCCTTAGCCTAGGGGAGCCCGAAGCCTACGGGTGCCCTAGCCTTAGCCTAGGGGAGCCCGAAGCCTACGGGTGCCCTAGCCTTAGCCTAGGGGAGCCCGAAGCCTACGGGTGCCCTAGCCTTAGCCTAGGGGAGCCCGAAGCCTACGGGTGCCCTAGCCTTAGCCTAGGGGAGCCCGAAGCCTACGGGTGCCCTAGCCTTAGCCTAGGGGAGCCCGAAGCCTACGGGTGCCCTAGCCTTAGCCTAGGGGAGCCCGAAGCCTACGGGTGCCCTAGCCTTAGCCTAGGGGAGCCCGAAGCCTACGGGTGCCCTAGCCTTAGCCTAGGGGAGCCCGAAGCCTACGGGTGCCCTAGCCTTAGCCTAGGGGAGCCCGAAGCCTACGGGTGCCCTAGCCTTAGCCTAGGGGAGCCCGAAGCCTACGGTTGCCCTAGCCTTAGCCTAGGGGAGCCCGAAGCCTACGGGTGCCCTAGCCTTAGCCTAGGGGAGCCCGAAGCCTACGGGTGCCCTAGCCTTAGCCTAGGGGAGCCCGAAGCCTACGGGTGCCCTAGCCTTAGCCTAGGGGAGCCCGAAGCCTACGGGTGCCCTAGCCATAGCCTAGGGGAGCCCGAAGCCTACGGGTGCCCTAGCCTTAGCCCAGGGGAGCCTAAAGCCTAGGGGTGCCCTAGCCTGAAGGCTAGGGCAGCCCTAGCCTTAGCCCAGGGGAGCCTAAAGCCTAGGGGTGCCCTATCCTGAAGGCTAGGGGAGTCCTAGCCTAAAGCCTAGGGGAGCCCTAGCCTGAAGGCTAGGGGTGCCCTAGCCTAAAGCCTAGGGGAGCCCTAGCCTGAATGATAGGGGAGCCCTAGCCTTAGCCCAGGGGAGCCTAAAGCTTAGGGGTGCCCTAGCCTGATGGCTAAGGGAGCCCTAGCATTAGCTCATGGGAGCCTAAAGCCTAGGGGTGCCTTAGCCTGAAGGCTAGGGGAGACCTAACCTTAGCCTAGGGGAGCCTAAAGCCTAGGGGTGCCCTAGTCTGAAGGCTAGGGGAGCCCAAGCTTTAGCCTAGGGGAGCCCTAGCCTTAGCCTAGGGGAGCCTCAAACCTAGGGGAGCCCTAGCCTGGGGGCTAGGGGAGCCCTAGCCTTAGCCTAGGGGAGCCTCAAGTCTAGGGGTGACCTAGCCTGAGGGCTAGGGGAGCCCTAGCCTAAGCCTAGGGGAGCCTCAAGCCTGGGAGTGCACTAGCCTGAGGGCTAGGGGAGCCCTAGCCTTAGCCTAGGAGAGCCTCAAGCCTAGGGGTGCCCTAGCCTGAGGGATAGGGGAGCCCTAGCCTTATCCTAGGGGAGCCTCAAGCCTAGGGGTGCCCTAGCCTGAGGGCTAGGGGAGCCCTAGCCTTAGCCTAGGGGAGCCTCAAGCCTAGGGATGCCCTAACCTGAGGCTAGGGGAGCCCTAGCCTTAGCCTAGGGGAGCCCTAGCCTAGGGGTGCCCTAGCCTGAGGGCTAGGGGAGCCCTAGCCTTAGCCTAGGGGAGCCTCAAACCTAGGGGTGCCCTAGCCTGAGGGGTAGGGGAGCCCTAGCCTTAGCCTAGGGGAGCCTCAAGCATAGGGGTGCCCTAGCCTGAGGGCTAGGGGAGCCCTAGCCTTAGCCTAGGGGAGCCTCAAGCCTAGGGGTGCCCTAGCCTGAGGGCTAGGGGAGCCCTAGCCTTAGCCTAGGGGAGCCTCAAGCCTAGGGGTGCCGTAGCCTGAGGGCTAGGGGAGCCCTAGCCTTAGCCTAGGGGAGCCTCAAGCCTAGGGGTGCCGTAGCCTGAGGGCTAGGGGAGCCCTAGCCTTAGCCTAGGGGAGCCCGAAGCCTACGGGTGCCCTAGCCTTAGCCTAGGGGAGCCCGAAGCCTACGGGTGCCCTAGCCTGAAGGCTAGGGGAGCCCTAGCCTTAGCCTAGGGGAGCCCGAAGCCTACGGGTGCCCTAGCCTTAGCCTAGGGGAGCCCGAAGCCTACGGGTGCCCTAGCCTTAGCCTAGGGGAGCCCGAAGCCTACGGGTGCCCTAGCCTGAAGGCTAGGGGAGCCCTAGCCTTAGCCTAGGTGAGCCCGAAGCCTACGGGTGCCCTAGCCTTAGCCTAGGGGAGCCCGAAGCCTACGGGTGCCCTAGTCTTAGCCTAGGGGAGCCCGAAGCCTACGGGTGCCCTAGCCTTAGCCTAGGGGAGCCCGAAGCCTACGGGTGCCCTAGCCTTAGCCTAGGGGAGCCCGAAGCCTACGGGTGCCCTAGCCTTAGCCTAGGGGAGCCCGAAGCCTACGGGTGCCCTAGCCTTAGCCTAGGGGAGCCCGAAGCCTACGGGTGCCCTAGCCTTAGCCTAGGGGAGCCCGAAGCCTACGGGTGCCCTAGCCTTAGCCTAGGGGAGCCCGAAGCCTAGGGGTGCCCTAGCCTGAAGGCTAGGGGAGCCCTAGCCTTAGCCTAGGGGAGCCCGAAGCCTAGGGGTGCCCTAGCCTGAAGGCTAGGGGAGCCCTAGCCTTAGCCTAGGGGAGCCCGACGCCTAGGGGTGCCCTAGCCTGAAGGCTAGGGGAGCCCTAGCCTTAGCCTAGGGGAGCCCGACGCCTAGGGGTGCCCTAGCCTGAAGGCTAGGGGAGCCCTAGCCTTAGCCTAGGGGAGCCCGACGCCTAGGGGTGCCCTAGCCTGAAGGCTAGGGGAGCCCTAGCCTTAGCCTAGGGGAGCCCGACGCCTAGGGGTGCCCTAGCCTGAAGGCTAGGGGAGCCCTAGCCTTAGACTAGGGGAGCCCGACGCCTAGGGGTGCCCTAGCCTGAAGGCTAGGGGAGCCCTAGCCTTAGCCTAGGGGAGCCCGACGCCTAGGGGTGCCCTAGCCTGAAGGCTAGGGGAGCCCTAGCCTTAGACTAGGGGAGCCCGACGCCTAGGGGTGCCCTAGCATGAAGGCTAGGGGAGCCCTAGCCTTAGCCTAGGGGAGCCCGACGCCTAGGGGTGCCCTAGCCTGAAGCCTACGGGTGCCCTAGCCTTAGCCTAGGGGAGCCCGAAGCCTACGGGTGCCCTAGCCTGAAGTCTAGGGGAGCCCTAGCCTTAGCCTAGGGGAGCCCGAAGCCTACGGGTGCCCTAGCCTTAGCCTAGGGGAGCCCGAAGCCTACGGGTGCCCTAGCCTTAGCCTAGGGGAGCCCGAAGCCTACGGGTGCCCTAGCCTTAGCCTAGGGGAGCCCGAAGCCTACGGGTGCCCTAGCCTTAGCCTAGGGGAGCCCGAAGCCTACGGGTGCCCTAGCCTTAGCCTAGGGGAGCCCGAAGCCTACGGGTGCCCTAGCCTTAGCCTAGGGGAGCCCGAAGCCTACGGGTGCCCTAGCCTTAGCCTAGGGGAGCCCGAAGCCTACGGGTGCCCTAGCCTTAGCCTAGGGGAGCCCGAAGCCTACGGGTGCCCTAGCCTTAGCCTAGGGGAGCCCGAAGCCTACGGGTGCCCTAGCCTTAGCCTAGGGGAGCCCGAAGCCTACGGGTGCCCTAGCCTTAGCCTAGGGGAGCCCGAAGCCTACGGGTGCCCTAGCCTTAGCCTAGGGGAGCCCGAAGCCTACGGTTGCCCTAGCCTTAGCCTAGGGGAGCCCGAAGCCTACGGGTGCCCTAGCCTTAGCCTAGGGGAGCCCGAAGCCTACGGGTGCCCTAGCCTTAGCCTAGGGGAGCCCGAAGCCTACGGGTGCCCTAGCCTTAGCCTAGGGGTGCCCGAAGCCTACGGGTGCCCTAGCCATAGCCTAGGGGAGCCCGAAGCCTACGGGTGCCCTAGCCTTAGCCCAGGGGAGCCTAAAGCCTAGGGGTGCCCTAGCCTGAAGGCTAGGGCAGCCCTAGCCTTAGCCCAGGGGAGCCTAAAGCCTAGGGGTGCCCTATCCTGAAGGCTAGGGGAGTCCTAGCCTAAAGCCTAGGGGAGCCCTAGCCTGAAGGCTAGGGGTGCCCTAGCCTAAAGCCTAGGGGAGCCCTAGCCTGAATGATAGGGGAGCCCTAGCCTTAGCCCAGGGGAGCCTAAAGCTTAGGGGTGCCCTAGCCTGATGGCTAAGGGAGCCCTAGCATTAGCTCATGGGAGCCTAAAGCCTAGGGGTGCCTTAGCCTGAAGGCTAGGGGAGACCTAACCTTAGCCTAGGGGAGCCTAAAGCCTAGGGGTGCCCTAGTCTGAAGGCTAGGGGAGCCCAAGCTTTAGCCTAGGGGAGCCCTAGCCTTAGCCTAGGGGAGCCTCAAACCTAGGGGAGCCCTAGCCTGGGGGCTAGGGGAGCCCTAGCCTTAGCCTAGGGGAGCCTCAAGTCTAGGGGTGACCTAGCCTGAGGGCTAGGGGAGCCCTAGCCTAAGCCTAGGGGAGCCTCAAGCCTGGGAGTGCACTAGCCTGAGGGCTAGGGGAGCCCTAGCCTTAGCCTAGGAGAGCCTCAAGCCTAGGGGTGCCCTAGCCTGAGGGATAGGGGAGCCCTAGCCTTATCCTAGGGGAGCCTCAAGCCTAGGGGTGCCCTAGCCTGAGGGCTAGGGGAGCCCTAGCCTTAGCCTAGGGGAGCCTCAAGCCTAGGGATGCCCTAACCTGAGGCTAGGGGAGCCCTAGCCTTAGCCTAGGGGAGCCCTAGCCTAGGGGTGCCCTAGCCTGAGGGCTAGGGGAGCCCTAGCCTTAGCCTAGGGGAGCCTCAAACCTAGGGGTGCCCTAGCCTGAGGGGTAGGGGAGCCCTAGCCTTAGCCTAGGGGAGCCTCAAGCATAGGGGTGCCCTAGCCTGAGGGCTAGGGGAGCCCTAGCCTTAGCCTAGGGGAGCCTCAAGCCTAGGGGTGCCCTAGCCTGAGGGCTAGGGGAGCCCTAGCCTTAGCCTAGGGGAGCCTCAAGCCTAGGGGTGCCGTAGCCTGAGGGCTAGGGGAGCCCTAGCCTTAGCCTAGGGGAGCCTCAAGCCTAGGGGTGCCGTAGCCTGAGGGCTAGGGGAGCCCTAGCCTTAGCCTAGGGGAGCCCGAAGCCTACGGGTGCCCTAGCCTTAGCCTAGGGGAGCCCGAAGCCTACGGGTGCCCTAGCCTGAAGGCTAGGGGAGCCCTAGCCTTAGCCTAGGGGAGCCCGAAGCCTACGGGTGCCCTAGCCTTAGCCTAGGGGAGCCCGAAGCCTACGGGTGCCCTAGCCTTAGCCTAGGGGAGCCCGAAGCCTACGGGTGCCCTAGCCTGAAGGCTAGGGGAGCCCTAGCCTTAGCCTAGGTGAGCCCGAAGCCTACGGGTGCCCTAGCCTTAGCCTAGGGGAGCCCGAAGCCTACGGGTGCCCTAGTCTTAGCCTAGGGGAGCCCGAAGCCTACGGGTGCCCTAGCCTTAGCCTAGGGGAGCCCGAAGCCTACGGGTGCCCTAGCCTTAGCCTAGGGGAGCCCGAAGCCTACGGGTGCCCTAGCCTTAGCCTAGGGGAGCCCGAAGCCTACGGGTGCCCTAGCCTTAGCCTAGGGGAGCCCGAAGCCTACGGGTGCCCTAGCCTTAGCCTAGGGGAGCCCGAAGCCTACGGGTGCCCTAGCCTTAGCCTAGGGGAGCCCGAAGCCTAGGGGTGCCCTAGCCTGAAGGCTAGGGGAGCCCTAGCCTTAGCCTAGGGGAGCCCGAAGCCTAGGGGTGCCCTAGCCTGAAGGCTAGGGGAGCCCTAGCCTTAGCCTAGGGGAGCCCGACGCCTAGGGGTGCCCTAGCCTGAAGGCTAGGGGAGCCCTAGCCTTAGCCTAGGGGAGCCCGACGCCTAGGGGTGCCCTAGCCTGAAGGCTAGGGGAGCCCTAGCCTTAGCCTAGGGGAGCCCGACGCCTAGGGGTGCCCTAGCCTGAAGGCTAGGGGAGCCCTAGCCTTAGCCTAGGGGAGCCCGACGCCTAGGGGTGCCCTAGCCTGAAGGCTAGGGGAGCCCTAGCCTTAGCCTAGGGGAGCCCGACGCCTAGGGGTGCCCTAGCCTGAAGCCTACGGGTGCCCTAGCCTTAGCCTAGGGGAGCCCGAAGCCTACGGGTGCCCTAGCCTGAAGTCTAGGGGAGCCCTAGCCTTAGCCTAGGGGAGCCCGAAGCCTACGGGTGCCCTAGCCTTAGCCTAGGGGAGCCCGAAGCCTACGGGTGCCCTAGCCTTAGCCTAGGGGAGCCCGAAGCCTACGGGTGCCCTAGCCTTAGCCTAGGGGAGCCCGAAGCCTACGGGTGCCCTAGCCTTAGCCTAGGGGAGCCCGAAGCCTACGGGTGCCCTAGCCTTAGCCTAGGGGAGCCCGAAGCCTACGGGTGCCCTAGCCTTAGCCTAGGGGAGCCCGAAGCCTACGGGTGCCCTAGCCTTAGCCTAGGGGAGCCCGAAGCCTACGGGTGCCCTAGCCTTAGCCTAGGGGAGCCCGAAGCCTACGGGTGCCCTAGCCTTAGCCTAGGGGAGCCCGAAGCCTACGGGTGCCCTAGCCTTAGCCTAGGGGAGCCCGAAGCCTACGGGTGCCCTAGCCTTAGCCTAGGGGAGCCCGAAGCCTACGGGTGCCCTAGCCTTAGCCTAGGGGAGCCCGAAGCCTACGGGTGCCCTAGCCTTAGCCTAGGGGAGCCCGAAGCCTACGGGTGCCCTAGCCTTAGCCTAGGTGAGCCCGAAGCCTACGGGTGCCCTAGCCTTAGCCTAGGGGAGCCCGAAGCCTACGGGTGCCCTAGCCTTAGCCTAGGGGAGCCCGAAGCCTACGGGTGCCCTAGCCTTAGCCTAGGGGAGCCCGAAGCCTACGGGTGCCCTAGCCTTAGCCTAGGGGAGCCCGAAGCCTACGGGTGCCCTAGCCTTAGCCTAGGGGAGCCCGAAGCCTACGGGTGCCCTAGCCTTAGCCTAGGGGAGCCCGAAGCCTACGGGTGCCCTAGCCTTAGCCTAGGGGAGCCCGAAGCCTACGGGTGCCCTAGCCTTAGCCTACGGGAGCCCGAAGCCTACGGGTGCCCTAGCCTTAGCCTAGGGGAGCCCGAAGCCTACGGGTGCCCTAGCCTTAGCCTAGGGGAGCCCGAAGCCTACGGGTGCCCTAGCCTTAGCCTAGGGGAGCCCGAAGCCTACGGGTGCCCTAGCCTTAGCCTAGGGGAGCCCGAAGCCTACGGGTGCCCTAGCCTTAGCCTAGGGGAGCCCGAAGCCTACGGGTGCCCTAGCCTTAGCCTAGGGGAGCCCGAAGCCTACGGGTGCCCTAGCCTTAGCCTAGGGGAGCCCGAAGCCTACGGGTGCCCTAGCCTTAGCCTAGGGGAGCCCGAAGCCTACGGGTGCCCTAGCCTTAGCCTAGGGGAGCCCGAAGCCTACGGGTGCCCTAGCCTTAGCCTAGGGGAGCCCGAAGCCTACGGGTGCCCTAGACTTAGCCTAGGGGAGCCCGAAGCCTACGGGTGCCCTAGCCTTAGCCTAGGGGAGCCCGAAGCCTACGGGTGCCCTAGCCTTAGCCTAGGGGAGCCCGAAGCCTACGGGTGCCCTAGCCTTAGCCTAGGGGAGCCCGAAGCCTACGGGTGTCCTAGCCTTAGCCTAGGGGAGCCCGAAGCCTACGGGTGCCCTAGCCTTAGCCTAGGGGAGCCCGAAGCCTACGGGGGCCCTAGCCTGAAGGCTAGGGGAGCCCTAGCCTTAGCCTAGGGGAGCCCGAAGCCTACGGGGGCCCTAGCCTGAAGGCTAGGGGAGCCCTAGCCTTAGCCTAGGGGAGCCCGAAGCCTACGGGGGCCCTAGCCTGAAGGCTAGGGGAGCCCTAGCCTTAGCCTAGGGGAGCCCGAAGCCTACGGGGGCCCTAGCCTGAAAGCTAGGGGAGCCCTAGCCTTAGCCTAGGGGAGCCCGAAGCCTACGGGTGCCCTAGCCTTAGCCTAGGGGAGCCCGAAGCCTACGGGTGCCCTAGCCTTAGCCTAGGGGAGCCCGAAGCCTACGGGTGCCCTAGCCTTAGCCTAGGGGAGCCCGAAGCCTACGGGTGCCCTAGCCTTAGCCTAGGGGAGCCCGAAGCCTACGGGTGCCCGAGCCTTAGCCTAGGGGAGCCCGAAGCCTACGGGTGCCCTAGCCTTAGCCTAGGGGAGCCCGAAGCCTACGGGGGCCCTAGCCTGAAGGCTAGGGGAGCCCTAGCCTTAGCCTAGGGGAGCCCGGAGCCTACAGGGGCCCCAGCCTGAAGGCTAGGGGAGCCCTAGCCTTAGCCTAGGGGAGCCCGGAGCCTACGGGGGCCCCAGCCTGAAGGCTAGGGGAGCCCTGGCCTTAGCCTAGGGGAGCCCGGAGCCTACGGGGGCCCCAGCCTGAAGGCTAGGGGAGCCCTGGCCTTAGCCTAGGGGAGCCCGGAGCCTACGGGGGCCCCAGCCTGAAGGCTAGGGGAGCCCTAGCCTTAGCCTAGGGGAGCCCGGAGCCTACGGGGGCCCCAGCCTGAAGGCTAGGGGAGCCCTAGCCTTAGCCTAGGGGAGCCCGGAGCCTACGGGGGCCCCAGCCTGAAGGCTAGGGGAGCCCTAGCCTTAGCCTAGGGGAGCCCGGAGCCTACGGGGGCCCCAGCCTGAAGGCTAGGGGAGCCCTAGCCTTAGCCTAGGGGAGCCCGGAGCCTACGGGGGCCCCAGCCTGAAGGCTAGGGGAGCCCTAGCCTTAGCCTAGGGGAGCCCGGAGCCTACGGGGGCCCCAGCCTGAAGGCTAGGGGAGCCCTAGCCTTAGCCTAGGGGAGCTTGGAGCCTACGGGGGCCCCAGCCTGAAGGCTAGGGGAGCCCTAGCCTTAGCCTAGGGGAGCCCGGAGCCTCGGGGTGCCCCAGCCTGAAGGCTAGGGGAGCCCTAGCCTTAGCCTAGGGGAGCCCGGAGCCTCGGGGTGCCCCAGCCTGAAGGCTAGGGGAGCCCTAGCCTTAGCCTAGGGGAGCCCGGAGCCTCGGGGTGCCCCAGCCTGATGGCTAGGGGAGCCCTAGCCTTAGCCTAGGGGAGCCCGGAGCCTCGGGGTGCCCCAGCCTGAAGGCTAGGGGAGCCCTAGCCTTAGCCTAGGGGAGCCCGGAGCCTCGGGGTGCCCCAGCCTGAAGGCTAGGGGAGCCCTAGCCTTAGCCTAGGGGAGCCCGGAGCCTCGGGGTGCCCCAGCCTGAAGGCTAGGGGAGCCCTAGCCTTAGCCTAGGGGAGCCCGGAGCCTCGGGGTGCCCCAGCCTGAAGGCTAGGGGAGCCCTAGCCTTAGCCTAGGGGAGCCCGGAGCCTCGGGGTGCCCCAGCCTGAAGGCTAGGGGAGCCCTAGCCTTAGCCTAGGGGAGCCCGGAGCCTCGGGGTGCCCCAGCCTGAAGGCTAGGGGAGCCCTAGCCTTAGCCTAGGGGAGCCCGGAGCCTCGGGGTGCCCCAGCCTGAAGGCTAGGGGAGCCCTAGCCTTAGCCTAGGGGAGCCCGGAGCCTCGGGGTGCCCCAGCCTGAAGGCTAGGGGAGCCCTAGCCTTAGCCTAGGGGAGCCCGGAGCCTAGGGGTGCCCCAGCCTGAAGGCTAGGGGAGCCCTAGCCTTAGCCTAGGGGAGCCCGGAGCCTAGGGGTGCCCCAGCCTGAAGGCTAGGGGAGCCCTAGCCTTAGCCTAGGGGAGCCCGGAGCCTAGGGGTGCCCCAGCCTGAAGGCTAGGGGAGCCCTAGCCTTAGCCTAGGGGAGCCCGGAGCCTAGGGGTGCCCCAGCCTGAAGGCTAGGGGAGCCCTAGCCTTAGCCTAGGGGAGCCCGGAGCCTAGGGGAGCCCCAGCCTGAAGGCTAGGGGAGCCCTAGCCTTAGCCTAGGGGAGCCCGGAGCCTAGGGGAGCCCCAGCCTGAAGGCTAGGGGAGCCCTAGCCTTAGCCTAGGGGAGCCCGGAGCCTAGGGGAGCCCCAGCCTGAAGGCTAGGGGAGCCCTAGCCTTAGCCTAGGGGAGCCCGGAGCCTAGGGGAGCCCCAGCCTGAAGGCTAGGGGAGCCCTAGCCTTAGCCTAAGGGAGCCCGGAGCCTAGGGGAGCCCCAGCCTGAAGGCTAGGGGAGCCCTAGCCTTAGCCTAGGGGAGCCCGGAGCCTAGGGGAGCCCCAGCCTGAAGGCTAGGGGAGCCCTAGCCTTAGCCTAGGGGAGCCCGGAGCCTAGGGGAGCCCCAGCCTGAAGGCTAGGGGAGCCCTAGCCTTAGCCTAGGGGAGCCCGGAGCCTAGGGGAGCCCCAGCCTGAAGGCTAGGGGAGCCCTAGCCTTAGCCTAGGGGAGCCCGGAGCCTAGGGGAGCCCCAGCCTGAAGGCTAGGGGAGCCCTAGCCTTAGCCTAGGGGAGCCCGGAGCCTAGGGGAGCCCCAGCCTGAAGGCTAGGGGAGCCCTAGCCTTAGCCTAGGGGAGCCCTAGGAGCCTAGGGGAGCCCCAGCCTGAAGGCTAGGGGAGCCCTAGCCTTAGCCTAGGGGAGCCCTAGCCTAAAGCCTAGGGGAGCCCCAGCCTGAAGGCTAGGGGAGCCCTAGCCTTAGCCTAGGGGAGCCCTAGCCTAAAGCCTAGGGGAGCCCCAGCCTGAAGGCTAGGGGAGCCCTAGCCTTAGCCTAGGGGAGCCCTAGCCTAAAGCCTAGGGGAGCCCCAGCCTGAAGGCTAGGGGAGCCCTAGCCTTAGCCTAGGGGAGCCCTAGCCTAAAGCCTAGCTGTGCCCCAGCCTGAAGGCTAGGGGAGCCCTAGCCTTAGCCTAGGGGAGCCCTAGCCTAAAGCCTAGGGGAGCCCCAGCCTGAAGGCTAGGGGGGCCCTAGCCTTAGCCTAGGGGAGCCCTAGCCTAAAGCCTAGGGGAGCCCCAGCCTGAAGGCTAGGGGGGCCCTAGCCTTAGCCTAGGGGAGCCCTAGCCTAAAGCCTAGGGGTGCCCCAGCCTGAAGGCTAGGGGGGCCCTAGCCTTAGCCTAGGGGAGCCCTAGCCTAAAGCCTAGGGGTGCCCCAGCCTGAAGGCTAGGGGGGCCCTAGCCTTAGCCTAGGGGAGCCCTAGCCTAAAGCCTAGGGGTGCCCCAGCCTGAAGGCTAGGGGGGCCCTAGCCTTAGCCTAGGGGAGCCCTAGCCTAAAGCCTAGGGGTGCCCCAGCCTGAAGGCTAGGGGGGCCCTAGCCTTAGCCTAGGGGAGCCCTAGCCTAAAGCCTAGGGGTGCCCCAGCCTGAAGGCTAGGGGGGCCCTAGCCTTAGCCTAGGGGAGCCCTAGCCTAAAGCCTAGGGGTGCCCCAGCCTGAAGGCTAGGGGGGCCCTAGCCTTAGCCTAGGGGAGCCCTAGCCTAAAGCCTAGGGGTGCCCCAGCCTGAAGGCTAGGGGGGCCCTAGCCTTAGCCTAGGGGAGCCCTAGCCTAAAGCCTAGGGGTGCCCCAGCCTGAAGGCTAGGGGGGGCCCTAGCCTTAGCCTAGGGGAGCCCTAGCCTAAAGCCTAGGGGTGCCCCAGCCTGAAGGCTAGGGGGGCCCTAGCCTTAGCCTAGGGGAGCCCTAGCCTAAAGCCTAGGGGTGCCCCAGCCTGAAGGCTAGGGGGGCCCTAGCCTTAGCCTAGGGGAGCCCTAGCCTAAAGCCTAGGGGTGCCCCAGCCTGAAGGCTAGGGGGGCCCTAGCCTTAGCCTAGGGGAGCCCTAGCCTAAAGCCTAGGGGTGCCCCAGCCTGAAGGCTAGGGGGGCCCTAGCCTTAGCCTAGGGGAGCCCTAGCCTAAAGCCTAGGGGTGCCCCAGCCTGAAGGCTAGGGGGGCCCTAGCCTTAGCCTAGGGGAGCCCTAGCCTAAAGCCTAGGGGTGCCCCAGCCTGAAGGCTAGGGGGGCCCTAGCCTTAGCCTAGGGGAGCCCTAGCCTAAAGCCTAGGGGTGCCCCAGCCTGAAGGCTAGGGGGGCCCTAGCCTTAGCCTAGGGGAGCCCTAGCCTAAAGCCTAGGGGTGCCCCAGCCTGAAGGCTAGGGGGGCCCTAGCCTTAGCCTAGGGGAGCCCTAGCCTAAAGCCTAGGGGTGCCCCAGCCTGAAGGCTAGGGGGGCCCTAGCCTTAGCCTAGGGGAGCCCTAGCCTAAAGCCTAGGGGTGCCCCAGCCTGAAGGCTAGGGGGGCCCTAGCCTTAGCCTAGGGGAGCCCTAGCCTAAAGCCTAGGGGTGCCCCAGCCTGAAGGCTAGGGGGGCCCTAGCCTTAGCCTAGGGGAGCCCTAGCCTAAAGCCTAGGGGTGCCCCAGCCTGAAGGCTAGGGGGGCCCTAGCCTTAGCCTAGGGGAGCCCTAGCCTAAAGCCTAGGGGTGCCCCAGCCTGAAGGCTAGGGGGGCCCTAGCCTTAGCCTAGGGGAGCCCTAGCCTAAAGCCTAGGGGTGCCCCAGCCTGAAGGCTAGGGGGGCCCTAGCCTTAGCCTAGGGGAGCCCTAGCCTAAAGCCTAGGGGTGCCCCAGCCTGAAGGCTAGGGGGGCCCTAGCCTTAGCCTAGGGGAGCCCTAGCCTAAAGCCTAGGGGTGCCCCAGCCTGAAGGCTAGGGGGGCCCTAGCCTTAGCCTAGGGGAGCCCTAGCCTAAAGCCTAGGGGTGCCCCAGCCTGAAGGCTAGGGGGGCCCTAGCCTTAGCCTAGGGGAGCCCTAGCCTAAAGCCTAGGGGTGCCCCAGCCTGAAGGCTAGGGGGGCCCTAGCCTTAGCCTAGGGGAGCCCTAGCCTAAAGCCTAGGGGTGCCCCAGCCTGAAGGCTAGGGGGGCCCTAGCCTTAGCCTAGGGGAGCCCTAGCCTAAAGCCTAGGGGTGCCCCAGCCTGAAGGCTAGGGGGGCCCTAGCCTTAGCCTAGGGGAGCCCTAGCCTAAAGCCTAGGGGTGCCCCAGCCTGAAGGCTAGGGGGGCCCTAGCCTTAGCCTAGGGGAGCCCTAGCCTAAAGCCTAGGGGTGCCCCAGCCTGAAGGCTAGGGGGGCCCTAGCCTTAGCCTAGGGGAGCCCTAGCCTAAAGCCTAGGGGTGCCCCAGCCTGAAGGCTAGGGGAGCCCTAGCCTTAGCCTAGGGGAGCCCTAGCCTAAAGCCTAGGGGTGCCCCAGCCTGAAGGCTAGGGGGAGCCCTAGCCTTAGCCTAGGGGAGCCCTAGCCTAAAGCCTAGGGGTGCCCCAGCCTGAAGGCTAGGGGAGCCCTAGCCTTAGCCTAGGGGAGCCCTAGCCTAAAGCCTAGGGGTGCCCCAGCCTGAAGGCTAGGGGAGCCCTAGCCTTAGCCTAGGGGAGCCCTAGCCTAAAGCCTAGGGGTGCCCCAGCCTGAAGGCTAGGGGAGCCCTAGCCTTAGCCTAGGGGAGCCCTAGCCTAAAGCCTAGGGGTGCCCCAGCCTGAAGGCTAGGGGAGCCCTAGCCTTAGCCTAGGGGAGCCCCAGCCTAAAGCCTAGGGGTGCCCCAGCCTGAAGGCTAGGGGAGCCCTAGCCTTAGCCTAGGGGAGCCCCAGCCTAAAGCCTAGGGGTGCCCCAGCCTGAAGGCTAGGGGAGCCCTAGCCTTAGCCTAGGGGAGCCCCAGCCTAAAGCCTAGGGGTGCCCCAGCCTGAAGGCTAGGGGAGCCCTAGCCTTAGCCTAGGGGAGCCCCAGCCTAAAGCCTAGGGGTGCCCCAGCCTGAAGGCTAGGGGAGCCCTAGCCTTAGCCTAGGGGAGCCCCAGCCTAAAGCCTAGGGGTGCCCCAGCCTGAAGGCTAGGGGAGCCCTAGCCTTAGCCTAGGGGAGCCCCAGCCTAAAGCCTAGGGGTGCCCCAGCCTGAAGGCTAGGGGAGCCCTAGCCTTAGCCTAGGGGAGCCCCAGCCTAAAGCCTAGGGGTGCCCCAGCCTGAAGGCTAGGGGAGCCCTAGCCTTAGCCTAGGGGAGCCCCAGCCTAAAGCCTAGGGGTGCCCCAGCCTGAAGGCTAGGGGAGCCCTAGCCTTAGCCTAGGGGAGCCCCAGCCTAAAGCCTAGGGGTGCCCCAGCCTGAAGGCTAGGGGAGCCCTAGCCTTAGCCTAGGGGAGCCCCAGCCTAAAGCCTAGGGGTGCCCCAGCCTGAAGGCTAGGGGAGCCCTAGCCTTAGCCTAGGGGAGCCCCAGCCTAAAGCCTAGGGGTGCCCCAGCCTGAAGGCTAGGGGAGCCCTAGCCTTAGCCTAGGGGAGCCCCAGCCTAAAGCCTAGGGGTGCCCCAGCCTGAAGGCTAGGGGAGCCCTAGCCTTAGCCTAGGGGAGCCCCAGCCTAAAGCCTAGGGGTGCCCCAGCCTGAAGGCTAGGGGAGCCCTAGCCTTAGCCTAGGGGAGCCCCAGCCTAAAGCCTAGGGGTGCCCCAGCCTGAAGGCTAGGGGAGCCCTAGCCTTAGCCTAGGGGAGCCCCAGCCTAAAGCCTAGGGGTGCCCCAGCCTGAAGGCTAGGGGAGCCCTAGCCTTAGCCTAGGGGAGCCCCAGCCTAAAGCCTAGGGGTGCCCCAGCCTGAAGGCTAGGGGAGCCCTAGCCTTAGCCTAGGGGAGCCCCAGCCTAAAGCCTAGGGGTGCCCCAGCCTGAAGGCTAGGGGAGCCCTAGCCTTAGCCTAGGGGAGCCCCAGCCTAAAGCCTAGGGGTGCCCCAGCCTGAAGGCTAGGGGAGCCCTAGCCTTAGCCTAGGGGAGCCCCAGCCTAAAGCCTAGGGGTGCCCCAGCCTGAAGGCTAGGGGAGCCCTAGCCTTAGCCTAGGGGAGCCCCAGCCTAAAGCCTAGGGGTGCCCCAGCCTGAAGGCTAGGGGAGCCCTAGCCTTAGCCTAGGGGAGCCCCAGCCTAAAGCCTAGGGGTGCCCCAGCCTGAAGGCTAGGGGAGCCCTAGCCTTAGCCTAGGGGAGCCCCAGCCTAAAGCCTAGGGGTGCCCCAGCCTGAAGGCTAGGGGAGCCCTAGCCTTAGCCTAGGGGAGCCCCAGCCTAAAGCCTAGGGGTGCCCCAGCCTGAAGGCTAGGGGAGCCCTAGCCTTAGCCTAGGGGAGCCCCAGCCTAAAGCCTAGGGGTGCCCCAGCCTGAAGGCTAGGGGAGCCCTAGCCTTAGCCTAGGGGAGCCCCAGCCTAAAGCCTAGGGGTGCCCCAGCCTGAAGGCTAGGGGAGCCCTAGCCTTAGCCTAGGGGAGCCCCAGCCTAAAGCCTAGGGGTGCCCCAGCCTGAAGGCTAGGGGAGCCCTAGCCTTAGCCTAGGGGAGCCCCAGCCTAAAGCCTAGGGGTGCCCCAGCCTGAAGGCTAGGGGAGCCCTAGCCTTAGCCTAGGGGAGCCCCAGCCTAAAGCCTAGGGGTGCCCCAGCCTGAAGGCTAGGGGAGCCCTAGCCTTAGCCTAGGGAGAGCCTAAAGCCTAGGGGTGCCCCAGCCTGAAGGCTAGGGGAGCCCTAGCCTTAGCCTAGGGGAGCCTAAAGCCTAGGGGAAGCCTAGGGGTGCCCCAGCCTGAAGGCTAGGGGAGCCCTAGCCTTAGCCTAGGGGAGCCCCAGCCTAAAGCCTAGGGGTGCCCCAGCCTGAAGGCTAGGGGAGCCCTAGCCTTAGCCTAGGGGAGCCCCAGCCTAAAGCCTAGGGGTGCCCCAGCCTGAAGGCTAGGGGAGCCCTAGCCTTAGCCTAGGGGAGCCCCAGCCTAAAGCCTAGGGGTGCCCCAGCCTGAAGGCTAGGGGAGCCCTAGCCTTAGCCTAGGGGAGCCCCAGCCTAAAGCCTAGGGGTGCCCCAGCCTGAAGGCTAGGGGAGCCCTAGCCTTAGCCTAGGGGAGCCTAAAGCCTAGGGGTGCCCCAGCCTGAAGGCTAGGGGAGCCCTAGCCTTAGCCTAGGGGAGCCTAAAGCCTAGGGGTGCCCCAGCCTGAAGGCTAGGGGAGCCCTAGCCTTAGCCTAGGGGAGCCTAAAGCCTAGGGGTGCCCCAGCCTGAAGGCTAGGGGAGCCCTAGCCTTAGCCTAGGGGAGCCTAAAGCCTAGGGGTGCCCCAGCCTGAAGGCTAGGGGAGCCCTAGCCTTAGCCTAGGGGAGCCTAAAGCCTAGGGGTGCCCCAGCCTGAAGGCTAGGGGAGCCCTAGCCTTAGCCTAGGGGAGCCTAAAGCCTAGGGGTGCCCCAGCCTGAAGGCTAGGGGAGCCCTAGCCTTAGCCTAGGGGAGCCTAAAGCCTAGGGGTGCCCCAGCCTGAAGGCTAGGGGAGCCCTAGCCTTAGCCTAGGGGAGCCTAAAGCCTAGGGGTGCCCCAGCCTGAAGGCTAGGGGAGCCCTAGCCTTAGCCTAGGGGAGCCTAAAGCCTAGGGGTGCCCCAGCCTGAAGGCTAGGGGAGCCCTAGCCTTAGCCTAGGGGAGCCTAAAGCCTAGGGGTGCCCCAGCCTGAAGGCTAGGGGAGCCCTAGCCTTAGCCTAGGGGAGCCTAAAGCCTAGGGGTGCCCCAGCCTGAAGGCTAGGGGAGCCCTAGCCTTAGCCTAGGGGAGCCTAAAGCCTAGGGGTGCCCCAGCCTGAAGGCTAGGGGAGCCCTAGCCTTAGCCTAGGGGAGCCTAAAGCCTAGGGGTGCCCCAGCCTGAAGGCTAGGGGAGCCCTAGCCTTAGCCTAGGGGAGCCTAAAGCCTAGGGGTGCCCCAGCCTGAAGGCTAGGGGAGCCCTAGCCTTAGCCTAGGGGAGCCTAAAGCCTAGGGGTGCCCCAGCCTGAAGGCTAGGGGAGCCCTAGCCTTAGCCTAGGGGAGCCTAAAGCCTAGGGGTGCCCCAGCCTGAAGGCTAGGGGAGCCCTAGCCTTAGCCTAGGGGAGCCTAAAGCCTAGGGGTGCCCCAGCCTGAAGGCTAGGGGAGCCCTAGCCTTAGCCTAGGGGAGCCTAAAGCCTAGGGGTGCCCCAGCCTGAAGGCTAGGGGAGCCCTAGCCTTAGCCTAGGGGAGCCTAAAGCCTAGGGGTGCCCCAGCCTGAAGGCTAGGGGAGCCCTAGCCTTAGCCTAGGGGAGCCTAAAGCCTAGGGGTGCCCCAGCCTGAAGGCTAGGGGAGCCCTAGCCTTAGCCTAGGGGAGCCTAAAGCCTAGGGGTGCCCCAGCCTGAAGGCTAGGGGAGCCCTAGCCTTAGCCTAGGGGAGCCTAAAGCCTAGGGGTGCCCCAGCCTGAAGGCTAGGGGAGCCCTAGCCTTAGCCTAGGGGAGCCTAAAGCCTAGGGGTGCCCCAGCCTGAAGGCTAGGGGAGCCCTAGCCTTAGCCTAGGGGAGCCTAAAGCCTAGGGGTGCCCCAGCCTGAAGGCTAGGGGAGCCCTAGCCTTAGCCTAGGGGAGCCTAAAGCCTAGGGGTGCCCCAGCCTGAAGGCTAGGGGAGCCCTAGCCTTAGCCTAGGGGAGCCTAAAGCCTAGGGGTGCCCCAGCCTGAAGGCTAGGGGAGCCCTAGCCTTAGCCTAGGGGAGCCTAAAGCCTAGGGGTGCCCCAGCCTGAAGGCTAGGGGAGCCCTAGCCTTAGCCTAGGGGAGCCTAAAGCCTAGGGGTGCCCCAGCCTGAAGGCTAGGGGAGCCCTAGCCTTAGCCTAGGGGAGCCTAAAGCCTAGGGGTGCCCCAGCCTGAAGGCTAGGGGAGCCCTAGCCTTAGCCTAGGGGAGCCTAAAGCCTAGGGGTGCCCCAGCCTGAAGGCTAGGGGAGCCCTAGCCTTAGCCTAGGGGAGCCTAAAGCCTAGGGGTGCCCCAGCCTGAAGGCTAGGGGAGCCCTAGCCTTAGCCTAGGGGAGCCTAAAGCCTAGGGGTGCCCCAGCCTGAAGGCTAGGGGAGCCCTAGCCTTAGCCTAGGGGCCCTAGCCTAAAGCCTAGGGGTGCCCCAGCCTGAAGGCTAGGGGAGCCCTAGCCTTAGCCTAGGGGAGCCCTAGCCTAAAGCCTAGGGGTGCCCCAGCCTGAAGGCTAGGGGAGCCCTAGCCTTAGCCTAGGGGAGCCCTAAAGCCTAGGGGTGCCCCAGCCTGAAGGCTAGGGGAGCCCTAGCCTTAGCCTAGGGGAGCCCTAGCCTAAAGCCTAGGGGTGCCCTAGCCTGAAGGCTAGGGGAGCCCTAGCCTTAGCCTAGGGGAGCCTAAAGCCTAGGGGTGCCCTAGCCTGAAGGCTAGGGGAGCCCTAGCCTTAGCCTAGGGGAGCCCTAGCCTAAAGCCTAGGGGTGCCCTAGCCTGAAGGCTAGGGGAGCCCTAGCCTTAGCCTAGGGGAGCCTAAAGCCTAGGGGTGCCCTAGCCTGAAGGCTAGGGGAGCCCTAGCCTTAGCCTAGGGGAGCCCTAGCCTAAAGCCTAGGGGTGCCCTAGCCTGAAGGCTAGGGGAGCCCTAGCCTTAGCCTAGGGGAGCCTAAAGCCTAGGGGTGCCCTAGCCTGAAGGCTAGGGGAGCCCTAGCCTTAGCCTAGGGGAGCCCTAGCCTAAAGCCTAGGGGTGCCCTAGCCTGAAGGCTAGGGGAGCCCTAGCCTTAGCCTAGGGGAGCCTAAAGCCTAGGGGTGCCCTAGCCTGAAGGCTAGGGGAGCCCTAGCCTTAGCCTAGGGGAGCCCTAGCCTAAAGCCTAGGGGTGCCCTAGCCTGAAGGCTAGGGGAGCCCTAGCCTTAGCCTAGGGGAGCCTAAAGCCTAGGGGTGCCCTAGCCTGAAGGCTAGGGGAGCCCTAGCCTTAGCCTAGGGGAGCCCTAGCCTAAAGCCTAGGGGTGCCCTAGCCTGAAGGCTAGGGGAGCCCTAGCCTTAGCCTAGGGGAGCCTAAAGCCTAGGGGTGCCCTAGCCTGAAGGCTAGGGGAGCCCTAGCCTTAGCCTAGGGGAGCCCTAGCCTAAAGCCTAGGGGTGCCCTAGCCTGAAGGCTAGGGGAGCCCTAGCCTTAGCCTAGGGGAGCCTAAAGCCTAGGGGTGCCCTAGCCTGAAGGCTAGGGGAGCCCTAGCCTTAGCCTAGGGGAGCCCTAGCCTAAAGCCTAGGGGTGCCCTAGCCTGAAGGCTAGGGGAGCCCTAGCCTTAGCCTAGGGGAGCCTAAAGCCTAGGGGTGCCCTAGCCTGAAGGCTAGGGGAGCCCTAGCCTTAGCCTAGGGGAGCCCTAGCCTAAAGCCTAGGGGTGCCCTAGCCTGAAGGCTAGGGGAGCCCTAGCCTTAGCCTAGGGGAGCCTAAAGCCTAGGGGTGCCCTAGCCTGAAGGCTAGGGGAGCCCTAGCCTTAGCCTAGGGGAGCCCTAGCCTAAAGCCTAGGGGTGCCCTAGCCTGAAGGCTAGGGGAGCCCTAGCCTTAGCCTAGGGGAGCCTAAAGCCTAGGGGTGCCCTAGCCTGAAGGCTAGGGGAGCCCTAGCCTTAGCCTAGGGGAGCCCTAGCCTAAAGCCTAGGGGTGCCCTAGCCTGAAGGCTAGGGGAGCCCTAGCCTTAGCCTAGGGGAGCCTAAAGCCTAGGGGTGCCCTAGCCTGAAGGCTAGGGGAGCCCTAGCCTTAGCCTAGGGGAGCCCTAGCCTAAAGCCTAGGGGTGCCCTAGCCTGAAGGCTAGGGGAGCCCTAGCCTTAGCCTAGGGGAGCCTAAAGCCTAGGGGTGCCCTAGCCTGAAGGCTAGGGGAGCCCTAGCCTTAGCCTAGGGGAGCCCTAGCCTAAAGCCTAGGGGTGCCCTAGCCTGAAGGCTAGGGGAGCCCTAGCCTTAGCCTAGGGGAGCCTAAAGCCTAGGGGTGCCCTAGCCTGAAGGCTAGGGGAGCCCTAGCCTTAGCCTAGGGGAGCCCTAGCCTAAAGCCTAGGGGTGCCCTAGCCTGAAGGCTAGGGGAGCCCTAGCCTTAGCCTAGGGGAGCCTAAAGCCTAGGGGTGCCCTAGCCTGAAGGCTAGGGGAGCCCTAGCCTTAGCCTAGGGGAGCCCTAGCCTAAAGCCTAGGGGTGCCCTAGCCTGAAGGCTAGGGGAGCCCTAGCCTTAGCCTAGGGGAGCCTAAAGCCTAGGGGTGCCCTAGCCTGAAGGCTAGGGGAGCCCTAGCCTTAGCCTAGGGGAGCCCTAGCCTAAAGCCTAGGGGTGCCCTAGCCTGAAGGCTAGGGGAGCCCTAGCCTTAGCCTAGGGGAGCCTAAAGCCTAGGGGTGCCCTAGCCTGAAGGCTAGGGGAGCCCTAGCCTTAGCCTAGGGGAGCCCTAGCCTAAAGCCTAGGGGTGCCCTAGCCTGAAGGCTAGGGGAGCCCTAGCCTTAGCCTAGGGGAGCCTAAAGCCTAGGGGTGCCCTAGCCTGAAGGCTAGGGGAGCCCTAGCCTTAGCCTAGGGGAGCCCTAGCCTAAAGCCTAGGGGTGCCCTAGCCTGAAGGCTAGGGGAGCCCTAGCCTTAGCCTAGGGGAGCCTAAAGCCTAGGGGTGCCCTAGCCTGAAGGCTAGGGGAGCCCTAGCCTTAGCCTAGGGGAGCCCTAGCCTAAAGCCTAGGGGTGCCCTAGCCTGAAGGCTAGGGGAGCCCTAGCCTTAGCCTAGGGGAGCCTAAAGCCTAGGGGTGCCCTAGCCTGAAGGCTAGGGGAGCCCTAGCCTTAGCCTAGGGGAGCCCTAGCCTAAAGCCTAGGGGTGCCCTAGCCTGAAGGCTAGGGGAGCCCTAGCCTTAGCCTAGGGGAGCCTAAAGCCTAGGGGTGCCCTAGCCTGAAGGCTAGGGGAGCCCTAGCCTTAGCCTAGGGGAGCCCTAGCCTAAAGCCTAGGGGTGCCCTAGCCTGAAGGCTAGGGGAGCCCTAGCCTTAGCCTAGGGGAGCCTAAAGCCTAGGGGTGCCCTAGCCTGAAGGCTAGGGGAGCCCTAGCCTTAGCCTAGGGGAGCCCTAGCCTAAAGCCTAGGGGTGCCCTAGCCTGAAGGCTAGGGGAGCCCTAGCCTTAGCCTAGGGGAGCCTAAAGCCTAGGGGTGCCCTAGCCTGAAGGCTAGGGGAGCCCTAGCCTTAGCCTAGGGGAGCCCTAGCCTAAAGCCTAGGGGTGCCCTAGCCTGAAGGCTAGGGGAGCCCTAGCCTTAGCCTAGGGGAGCCTAAAGCCTAGGGGTGCCCTAGCCTGAAGGCTAGGGGAGCCCTAGCCTTAGCCTAGGGGAGCCGTGCCCTAGCCTGAAGGCTAGGGGAGCCCTAGCCTTAGCCTAGGGGAGCCCTAGCCTAAAGCCTAGGGGTGCCCTAGCCTGAAGGCTAGGGGAGCCCTAGCCTTAGCCTAGGGGAGCCTAAAGCCTAGGGGTGCCCTAGCCTGAAGGCTAGGGGAGCCCTAGCCTTAGCCTAGGGGAGCCCTAGCCTAAAGCCTAGGGGTGCCCTAGCCTGAAGGCTAGGGGAGCCCTAGCCTTAGCCTAGGGGAGCATAAAGCCTAGGGGTGCCCTAGCCTGAAGGCTAGGGGAGCCCTAGCCTTAGCCTAGGGGAGCCTAAAGCCTAGGGGTGCCCCAGCCTGAAGGCTAGGGGAGCCCTAGCCTTAGCCTAGGGGAGCCTAAAGCCTAGGGGTGCCCCAGCCTGAAGGCTAGGGGAGCCCTAGCCTTAGCCTAGGGGAGCCTAAAGCCTAGGGGTGCCCCAGCCTGAAGGCTAGGGGAGCCCTAGCCTTAGCCTAGGGGAGCCTAAAGCCTAGGGGTGCCCCAGCCTGAAGGCTAGGGGAGCCCTAGCCTTAGCCTAGGGGAGCCTAAAGCCTAGGGGTGCCCCAGCCTGAAGGCTAGGGAGCCCTAGCCTTAGCCTAGGGGAGCCTAAAGCCTAGGGGTGCCCCAGCCTGAAGGCTAGGGGAGCCCTAGCCTTAGCCTAGGGGAGCCTAAAGCCTAGGGGTGCCCCAGCCTGAAGGCTAGGGGAGCCCTAGCCTTAGCCTAGGGGAGCCTAAAGCCTAGGGGTGCCCCAGCCTGAAGGCTAGGGGAGCCCTAGCCTTAGCCTAGGGGAGCCTAAAGCCTAGGGGTGCCCCAGCCTGAAGGCTAGGGGAGCCCTAGCCTTAGCCTAGGGGAGCCTAAAGCCTAGGGGTGCCGCAGCCTGAAGGCTAGGGAGCCCTAGCCTTAGCCTAGGGGAGCCTAAAGCCTAGGGGTGCCCCAGCCTGAAGGCTAGGGGAGCCCTAGCCTTAGCCTAGGGGAGCCTAAAGCCTAGGGGTGCCCCAGCCTGAAGGCTAGGGGAGCCCTAGCCTTAGCCTAGGGGAGCCTAAAGCCTAGGGGTGCCCCAGCCTGAAGGCTAGGGGAGCCCTAGCCTTAGCATAGGGGAGCCCTAGCCTAAAGCCTAGGGGTGCCCCAGCCTGAAGGCTAGGGGAGCCCTAGCCTTAGCCTAGGGGAGCCTAAAGCCTAGGGGTGCCCCAGCCTGAAGGCTAGGGGAGCCCTAGCCTTAGCCTAGGGGAGCCCTAGCCTAAAGCCTAGGGGTGCCCTAGCCTGAAGGCTAGGGGAGCCCTAGCCTTAGCCTAGGGGAGCCTAAAGCCTAGGGGTGCCCTAGCCTGAAGGCTAGGGGAGCCCTAGCCTTAGCCTAGGGGAGCCCTAGCCTAAAGCCTAGGGGTGCCCTAGCCTGAAGGCTAGGGGAGCCCTAGCCTTAGCCTAGGGGATCCTAAAGCCTAGGGGTGCCCTAGCCTGAAGGCTAGGGGAGCCCTAGCCTTAGCCTAGGGGAGCCTAAAGCCTAGGGGTGCCCTAGCCTGAAGGCTAGGGGAGCCCTAGCCTTAGCCTAGGGGAGCCCTAGCCTAAAGCCTAGGGGTGCCCTAGCCTGAAGGCTAGGGGAGCCCTAGCCTTAGCCTAGGGGAGCCTAAAGCCTAGGGGTGCCCTTTCCTGAAGGCTAGGGGAGCCCTAGCCTTAGCCTAGGGAGCCCTAGCCTAAAGCCTAGGGGTGCCCTAGCCTGAAGGCTAGGGGAGCCCTAGCCTTAGCCTAGGGGAGCCTAAAGCCTAGGGTGCCCTAGCCTGAAGGCTAGGGGAGCCCTAGCCTTAGCCTAGGGGAGCCCTAGCCTAAAGCCTAGGGGTGCCCTAGCCTGAAGGCTAGGGGAGCCCTAGCCTTAGCCTAGGGGAGCCTAAAGCCTAGGGGTGCCCTAGCCTGAAGGCTAGGGGAGCCCTAGCCTTAGCCTAGGGAGGCCCTAGCCTAAAGCCTAGGGGTGCCCTAGCCTGAAGGCTAGGGAGCCCTAGCCTTAGCCTAGGGGAGCCTAAAGCCTAGGGGTGCCCTAGCCTGAAGGCTAGGGTAGCCCTAGCCTTAGCCTAGGGGAGCCCTAGCCTAAAGCCTAGGGGTGCCCTAGCCTGAAGGCTAGGGGAGCCCTAGCCTTAGCCTAGGGGAGCCTAAAGCCTAGGGGTGCCCTAGCCTGAAGGCTAGGGGAGCCCTAGCCTTAGCCTAGGGGAGCCCTAGCCTAAAGCCTAGGGGTGCCCTAGCCTGAAGGCTAGGGGAGCCCTAGCCTTAGCCTAGGGGAGCCTAAAGCCTAGGGGTGCCCTAGCCTGAAGGCTAGGGGAGCCCTAGCCTTAGCCTAGGGGAGCCCTAGCCTAAAGCCTAGGGGTGCCCTAGCCTGAAGGCTAGGGGAGCCCTAGCCTTAGCCTAGGGGAGCCTAAAGCCTAGGGGTGCCCTAGCCTGAAGGCTAGGGGAGCCCTAGCCTTAGCCTAGGGGAGCCTAAAGCCTAGGGGGTGCCCTAGCCTGAAGGCTAGGGGAGCCCTAGCCTTAGCCTAGGGGAGCCTAAAGCCTAGGGGTGCCCTAGCCTGAAGGCTAGGGGAGCCCTAGCCTTAGCCTAGGGGAGCCCTAGCCTAAAGCCTAGGGGTGCCCTAGCCTGAAGGCTAGGGGAGCCCTAGCCTTAGCCTAGGGAGCCTAAAGCCTAGGGGTGCCCTAGCCTGAAGGCTAGGGGAGCCCTAGCCTTAGCCTAGGGGAGCCCTAGCCTAAAGCCTAGGGGTGCCCTAGCCTGAAGGCTAGGGGAGCCTAGCCTTAGCCTAGGGGAGCCTAAAGCCTAGGGGTGCCCTAGCCTGAAGGCTAGGGGAGCCCTAGCCTTAGCCTAGGGGAGCCCTAGCCTAAAGCCTAGGGGTGCCCTAGCCTGAAGGCTAGGGGAGCCCTAGCCTTAGCCTAGGGGAGCCTAAAGCCTAGGGGTGCCCTAGCCTGAAGGCTAGGGGAGCCCTAGCCTTAGCCTAGGAGAGCCCTAGCCTAAAGCCTAGGGGTGCCCTAGCCTGAAGGCTAGGGGAGCCCTAGCCTTAGCCTAGGGGAGCCTAAAGCCTAGGGGTGCCCTAGCCTGAAGGCTAGGGGAGCCCTAGCCTTAGCCTAGGGGAGCCCTAGCCTAAAGCCTAGGGGTGCCCTAGCCTGAAGGCTAGGGGAGCCCTAGCCTTAGCCTAGGGGAGCCTAAAGCCTAGGGGTGCCCAAGCCTGAAGGCTAGGGGAGCCCTAGCCTTAGCCTAGGGGAGCCCTAGCCTAAAGCCTAGGGGTGCCCTAGCCTGAAGGCTAGGGGAGCCCTAGCCTTAGCCTAGGGGAGCCTAAAGCCTAGGGGTGCCCTAGCCTGAAGGCTAGGGGAGCCCTAGCCTTAGCCTAGGGGAGCCCTAGCCTAAAGCCTAGGGGTGCCCTAGCCTGAAGGCTAGGGGAGCCCTAGCCTTAGCCTAGGGGAGCCTAAAGCCTAGGGGTGCCCTAGCCTGAAGGCTAGGGGAGCCCTAGCCTTAGCCTAGGGGAGCCCTAGCCTAAAGCCTAGGGGTGCCCTAGCCTGAAGGCTAGGGGAGCCCTAGCCTTAGCCTAGGGGAGCCTAAAGCCTAGGGGTGCCCTAGCCTGAAGGCTAGGGGAGCCCTAGCCTTAGCCTAGGGGAGCCCTAGCCTAAAGCCTAGGGGTGCCCTAGCCTGAAGGCTAGGGGAGCCCTAGCCTTAGCCTAGGGGAGCCTAAAGCCTAGGGGTGCCCTAGCCTGAAGGCTAGGGGAGCCCTAGCCTTAGCCTAGGGGAGCCCTAGCCTAAAGCCTAGGGGTGCCCTAGCCTGAAGGCTAGGGGAGCCCTAGCCTTAGCCTAGGGGAGCCTAAAGCCTAGGGGTGCCCTAGCCTGAAGGCTAGGGGAGCCCTAGCCTTAGCCTAGGGGAGCCCTAGCCTAAAGCCTAGGGGTGCCCTAGCCTGAAGGCTAGGGGAGCCCTAGCCTTAGCCTAGGGGAGCCTAAAGCCTAGGGGTGCCCTAGCCTGAAGGCTAGGGGAGCCCTAGCCTTAGCCTAGGGGAGCCCTAGCCTAAAGCCTAGGGGTGCCCTAGCCTGAAGGCTAGGGGAGCCCTAGCCTTAGCCTAGGGGAGCCTAAAGCCTAGGGGTGCCCTAGCCTGAAGGCTAGGGGAGCCCTAGCCTTAGCCTAGGGAGCCCTAGCCTAAAGCCTAGGGGTGCCCTAGCCTGAAGGCTAGGGGAGCCCTAGCCTTAGCCTAGGGGAGCCTAAAGCCTAGGGGTGCCCTAGCCTGAAGGCTAGGGGAGCCCTAGCCTTAGCCTAGGGGAGCCTAAAGCCTAGGGGTGCCCTAGCCTGAAGGCTAGGGGAGCCCTAGCCTTAGCCTAGGGGAGCCCTAGCCTAAAGCCTAGGGGTGCCCTAGCCTGAAGGCTAGGGGAGCCCTAGCCTTAGCCTAGGGGAGCCTAAAGCCTAGGGGTGCCCTAGCCTGAAGGCTAGGGGAGCCCTAGCCTTAGCCTAGGGGAGCCCTAGCCTAAAGCCTAGGGGTGCCCTAGCCTGAAGGCTAGGGGAGCCCTAGCCTTAGCCTAGGGGAGCATAAAGCCTAGGGGTGCCCTAGCCTGAAGGCTAGGGGAGCCCTAGCCTTAGCCTAGGGGAGCCCTAAAGCCTAGGGGTGCCCTAGCCTGAAGGTAGGGGAGCCCTAGCCTTAGCCTAGGGGAGCCTAAAGCCTAGGGGTGCCCTAGCCTGAAGGCTAGGGGAGCCCTAGCCTTAGCCTAGGGGAGCCCTAGCCTAAAGCCTAGGGGTGCCCTAGCCTGAAGGCTAGGGGAGCCCTAGCCTTAGCCTAGGGGAGCCTAAAGCCTAGGGGTGCCCTAGCCTGAAGGCTAGGGGAGCCCTAGCCTTAGCCTAGGGGAGCCCTAGCCTAAAGCCTAGGGGTGCCCTAGCCTGAAGGCTAGGGGAGCCCTAGCCTTAGCCTAGGGGAGCCTAAAGCCTAGGGGTGCCCTAGCCTGAAGGCTAGGGGAGCCCTAGCCTTAGCCTAGGGGAGCCCTAGCCTAAAGCCTAGGGGTGCCCTAGCCTGAAGGCTAGGGGAGCCCTAGCCTTAGCCTAGGGGAGCCTAAAGCCTAGGGGTGCCCTTGCCTGAAGGCTAGGGGAGCCCTAGCCTTAGCCTAGGGGAGCCCTAGCCTAAAGCCTAGGGGTGCCCTAGCCTGAAGGCTAGGGGAGCCCTAGCCTTAGCCTAGGGGAGCCCTAGCCTAAAGCCTAGGGGTGCCCTAGCCTGAAGGCTAGGGGAGCCCTAGCCTTAGCCTAGGGGAGCCTAAAGCCTAGGCGTGCCCTAGCCTGAAGGCTAGGGGAGCCCTAGCCTTAGCCTAGGGGAGCCCTAGCCTAAAGCCTAGGGGTGCCCTAGCCTGAAGGCTAGGGGAGCCCTAGCCTTAGCCTGGGGGAGCCTAAAGCCTAGGGGTGCCCTAGCCTGAAGGCTAGGGGAGCCCTAGCCTTAGCCTAGGGGAGCCCTAGCCTAAAGCCTAGGGGTGCCCTAGCCTGAAGGCTAGGGGAGCCCTAGCCTTAGCCTGGGGGAGCCTAAAGCCTAGGGGTGCCCTAGCCTGAAGGCTAGGGGAGCCCTAGCCTTAGCCTGGGGGAGCCTAAAGCCTAGGGGTGCCCTAGCCTGAAGGCTAGGGGAGCCCTAGCCTAAGCCTGGGGGAGCCTAAAGCCTAGGGGTGCCCTAGCCTGAAGGCTAGGGGAGCCCTAGCCTTAGCCTGGGGGAGCCTAAAGCCTAGGGGTGCCCTAGCCTGAAGGCTAGGGGAGCCCTAGCCTTAGCCTGGGGGAGCCTAAAGCCTAGGGGTGCCCTAGCCTGAAGGCTAGGGGAGCCCTAGCCTTAGCCTGGGGGAGCCCTAAAGCCTAGGGGTGCCCTAGCCTGAAGGCTAGGGGAGCCCTAGCCTTAGCCTGGGGGAGCCTAAAGCCTAAGGGTGCCCTAGCCTGAAGGCTAGGGGAGCCCTAGCCTTAGCCTGGGGGAGCCCTAGCCTAAAGCCTAGGGGTGCCCTAGCCTGAAGGCTAGGGGAGCCCTAGCCTTAGCCTAGGGGAGCCTAAAGCCTAGGGGTGCCGTAGCCTGAAGGCTAGGGGAGCCCTAGCCTTAGCCTAGGGGAGCCCTAGCCTAAAGCCTAGGGGTGCCCTAGCCTGAAGGCTAGGGGAGCCCTAGCCTTAGCCTAGGGGAGCCTAAAGCCTAGGGGTGCCCTAGCCTGAAGGCTAGGGGAGCCCTAGCCTTAGCCTAGGGGAGCCCTAGCCTAAAGCCTAGGGGTGCCCTAGCCTGAAGGCTAGGGGAGCCCTAGCCTTAGCCTAGGGGAGCCTAAAGCCTAGGGGTGCCCTAGCCTGAAGGCTAGGGGAGCCCTAGCCTTAGCCTAGGGGAGCCCTAGCCTAAAGCCTAGGGGTGCCCTAGCCTGAAGGCTAGGGGAGCCCTAGCCTTAGCCTAGGGGAGCCTAAAGCCTAGGGGTGCCCTAGCCTGAAGGCTAGGGGAGCCCTAGCCTTAGCCTAGGGGAGCCCTAGCCTAAAGCCTAGGGGTGCCCTAGCCTGAAGGCTAGGGGAGCCCTAGCCTTAGCCTAGGGGAGCCCTAGCCTAAAGCCTAGGGGTGCCCTAGCCTGAAGGCTAGGGGAGCCCTAGCCTTAGCCTAGGGGAGCCTAAAGCCTAGGCGTGCCCTAGCCTGAAGGCTAGGGGAGCCCTAGCCTTAGCCTAGGGGAGCCCTAGCCTAAAGCCTAGGGGTGCCCTAGCCTGAAGGCTAGGGGAGCCCTAGCCTTAGCCTGGGGGAGCCTAAAGCCTAGGGGTGCCCTAGCCTGAAGGCTAGGGGAGCCCTAGCCTTAGCCTAGGGGAGCCCTAGCCTAAAGCCTAGGGGTGCCCTAGCCTGAAGGCTAGGGGAGCCCTAGCCTTAGCCTGGGGGAGCCTAAAGCCTAGGGGTGCCCTAGCCTGAAGGCTAGGGGAGCCCTAGCCTTAGCCTGGGGGAGCCTAAAGCCTAGGGGTGCCCTAGCCTGAAGGCTAGGGGAGCCCTAGCCTTAGCCTGGGGGAGCCTAAAGCCTAGGGGTGCCCTAGCCTGAAGGCTAGGGGAGCCCTAGCCTTAGCCTGGGGGAGCCTAAAGCCTAGGGGTGCCCTAGCCTGAAGGCTAGGGGAGCCCTAGCCTTAGCCTGGGGGAGCCTAAAGCCTAGGGGTGCCCTAGCCTGAAGGCTAGGGGAGCCCTAGCCTTAGCCTGGGGGAGCCTAAAGCCTAGGGGTGCCCTAGCCTGAAGGCTAGGGGAGCCCTAGCCTTAGCCTGGGGGAGCCTAAAGCCTAAGGGTGCCCGAGCCTGAAGGCTAGGGGAGCCCTAGCCTTAGCCTGGGGGAGCCTAAAGCCTAGGGGTGCCCTAGCCTGAAGGCTAGGGGAGCCCTAGCCTTAGCCTGGGGGAGCCTAAAGCCTAGGGGTGCCCTAGCCTGAAGGCTAGGGGAGCCCCAGCCTTAGCCTGGGGGAGCCTAAAGCCTAGGGGTGCCCTAGCCTGAAGGCTAGGGGAGCCCTACCCTTAGCCTGGGGGAGCCTAAAGCCTAGGGGTGCCCTAGCCTGAAGGCTAGGGGAGCCCCAGCCTTAGCCTGGGGGAGCCTAAAGCCTAGGGGTGCCCTAGCCTGAAGGCTAGGGGAGCCCTAGCCTTAGCCTGGGGGAGCCTAAAGCCTAGGGGTGCCCTAGCCTGAAGGCTAGGGGAGCCCCAGCCTTAGCCTGGGGGAGCCTAAAGCCTAGGGGTGCCCTAGCCTGAAGGCTAGGGGAGCCCTAGCCTTAGCCTAGGGGAGCCTAAAGCCTAGGGGTGCCCTAGCCTGAAGGCTAGGGGAGCCCCAGCCTTAGCCTAGGGG